>NC_045703.1:1612729-1649798 GCF_009834535.1 Camelus ferus
CAGTTGCTAACACCACTCCTTACATATATATGGGGATGTACTAGCTCCAACTCGGTTTTAGAGTGAAAAACTGAAGGAACTTCAAACCAGCACTAGGAAACTCAAAGAGAATCAGAGTAATAGTTTCTCCTGCAAACCCTTTCCCTTTGAGCTAGATGAACGAACGTCTCTCCACATGCTAAGTTCTGAGAGATAAGTGTGTTTGTAAGCCGTTGCTTCACCTAGCTTGTTGGGAACACAAAGTTACTTTTCAGTTGCAAACTCCACTCCAAACATATATATGGGGAGGTACTAGACACAACTCGGTTTTACAGTGAAAAATGCAGGAACTTCAAACCAGCACTAGGAAACAAAGTGAGTAAATAGAGTAAAATTTTCTCCTTCTTCCCGTTCCCTTTGAGCTAGATGAAGGAACGTCTCTCCACATGCTCAGTTCTCAGAGATAATTTTGTGTGAAAGCCGTCCTTCACCTAAATTGTTTGGGAACACAAAGTTTCTTTTCAGTTGCAAACTCCACTCCATACATATATAAGGGTATGTACTAGCTCCAACTCGGTTTTACAGTGAAAACCGTAGGAACTTCAAGCCGGACTAGGAAACACACTGAGAAATTAGAGTAAAAGTTTCTCCTGCAACACGTTCCTTTGTGCTAGATGACCCAGGACTCTCCACATGCTCAGTTCTGAGTGGTAAGTGTGTGTGAAAGCCGTCCTTCAACTAGCTTGTTGGGAACACAAAGATTCTTTTCAGTTGCAAACTCCACTCCATATATATATATGGGTAAGTACAAGCTCCAACATGGTTTTAAAGAGAAAACTGCAGGAACTTCAAACCGGCTCTAGGAAACATAGGGAGAAAGTAGAATAAAAGTTTCTCCTGCTTCCCGTTCACTTTAAGCTAAATGAACGAACGTCCGTCCACATGCTCAGTTTTCAGAGATAAGTTTGTGTTAAAGCCGTCCTTCACCTAGCATGTTCGGAACACAAAGTTTCTTTTTAAGTTGATACTCCACCTCCATAAATATATATGGGGAATTACTAGCTCCAACTCGGGTTACAGTGAAAACTACAGCAACTTCAAAAATGCACTAGGAAACACACTGAGAAACCAGAGTAAAATTTTCTCCTATAAATCGTTCCCTTTGTGGCTAGATGAATGAACGACTCTAAACATGGTCAGTTCTGAGAGATAATTGTGTGTGATAGCCGTCCTTCAACTAGCTTGTTGGTAACACAAAGTTTCTTTTCAGTTGCATACTCCTCTCCATACATATATATGGGGAGGTACTAGCTGCAACTCGGTTTTACAGTGAATACTGAAGGAACTTCAAAACGAATATAGGAAACACACTGAGAAAGCAGAGTAATAGTTTCCACTGCAAACCTTTCCCTTTGTGCTAGATGAACGAACGACTCTCCACATGCTCAGTTCTGAGACAAAAGTGTGTGTGAAAGCCGTACTTTACCTAGCTTTTATGAACACAAAGTTTCTTTCCAGTTGCAAATTCCACTCCATACAATATATGGGGAGGTACTTGCTCCAACTCGGTTTAACAGTGAAAACTGCAGGAACTTCAAACCGGTAGTAGGAATCACACTGAGAAACCACAGTAAAAGTTTCCCCTGCAACACGTTCACTTTGTGCTAGATGAACCCACGACTCTCCACATGCTCAGTTCTGAGTGGTAAGTGTGTGTGAAATCCGTCCTTCACCTAGCTTGTTGGGAACACAAAGATTCTTTTCAGTTGCAAACCCCACTCCATACATATATATGGGTAGGTACAAGCTCCAAAATGGTTTTAAAGTGAAAACTGCAGGAACTTGAAACCGGCTCTAGGAAACACAGGGAGAAAGTAGAATAAAAGTATCTCCTGCTTCCCGTTCACTTTAAGCTAGATGAACGAACGTCTCTCCACATGCTCAGTTTTCAGAGATAAGTTTGTTTTAAAGCCGTCCTTCACCTAGCATGTTGGGAACACAAAGTTTCTTTTCATTTGCATACTCCACTCCATAAATATATATGGGGAAGTACTAGCTCCAAATCGGGTTATAGTGAAAACTGCAACAACTTCAATAAGGCACTAGGAAACCCACTGAGAAACCAGAGAAAATGTTTCTCCTGCAACCCGTTCACGTTTTGCTAGATGAACGAACGTCTCACCTCATGCTCATTTCTGAGAGGGAAATGTATGTGAAAGCCTTCCTTCTCCTAGCTTGTTGGGAACACAAAGTTCCTTTTCAGTTGCAAACTCCACTCCATACATATATATGGGGAGGTACTAGCTGCAACTCCGTTTTACAGTGAATACTGAAGGAACTTCAAAACGGATATAGGAAACACACTGAGAAAGCAGAGTAATAGTTTCCACTGCAAACCTTTCCCTTTGTGCTAGATGAACGAACGACTCTCCACATGCTCAGATCTGAGACATAAGTGTGTGTGAAAGCCGTACTTTACCTAGCTTTTTATGAACCCAAATTTTCTTTCCAGTTGTAAATTCCACTCCATACAAATATATGGGGAGGTACATGCTCCAACTCGGTTTAACAGTGAAAACTGCAGGAATTTCAAGCCGGTACTAGGAATCACACTGAGAAACCACAGTAAAAGTTTCCCCTGCAACACGTTCACTTTGTGCTAGATGAACGAACGAATCACCACATGCTCAGTTATGAGAGATAAGTGTGAGTGAAAGCCGTCCTTCACCTTGCTTGTTGGAAACACAAAGATTCTTTTCAGTTGCAGACTCCTCACCATACATATATACGGGGAGGTACTAGCTCCAACTCTGTTTTACAGTGAATACTGCAGGAAATTCAAACCGGAAATAGGAAAAACTCTGAGAAACCAGAGTAAAAGTTTTCCCTGCAACCCGTTCCCTTTGTGCTAGATGAACGAACGACTCTCCACATGCTCAGTTCTGAGAGGTAAGTGTGTGTGTAAGCCGTACTTAACTTAGCTTGTTGGGAACACAAAGTTTCTTTTCCGTTGCAAACTCCACTCCATACATATATAAGGGGAGGTACCAGCTCCAACTCGGTTTTACAGTGAAAAATGCAGGAACTTCAAACCGGCACTAGGAAACACACTGAGAAACCAGAGTAAAACTTTATCCTGCAAACTGTTAACTTTGTGCTAGATGAACGAACGACTCTACACATGCTCAGTTCTCAGAGATATTTGTGTGTGAAAGCCGTACATCACCTAGCTTGTTGGGAACATAAAGATTCTTTTCAGTTGCTAACACCACTCCTTACATATATATGGGGATGTACTAGCTCCAACTCGGTTTTAGAGTGAAAACTGAAGGAACTTCAAACCAGCACTAGGAAACTCAAAGAGAATCCAGAGTAATAGTTTCTCCTGCAACCCTTTCCCTTTGAGCTAGATGAACGAACGTCTCTCCACATGCTAAGTTCTGAGAGATAAGTGTGTTTGTAAGCCGTGCTTCACCTAGCTTGTTGGGAACACAAAGTTACTTTTCAGTTGCAAACTCCACTCCAAACATATATATGGGGAGGTACTAGACACAACTCGGTTTTACAGTGAAAAATGCAGGAACTTCAAACCAGCACTAGGAAACAAAGTGAGTAAATAGAGTAAAATTTTCTCCTTCTTCCCGTTCCCTTTGAGCTAGATGAAGGAACGTCTCTCCACATGCTCAGTTCTCAGAGATAATTTTGTGTGAAAGCCGTCCTTCACCTAAATTGTTGGGAACACAAAGTTTCTTTTCAGTTGCAAACTCCACTCCATACATATATAAGGGTATGTACTAGCTCCAACTCGGTTTTACAGTGAAAACCGTAGGAACTTCAAGCCGGAACTAGGAAACACACTGAGAAATTAGAGTAAAAGTTTCTCCTGCAACACGTTCCTTTGTGCTAGATGAACCCAGGACTCTCCACATGCTCAGTTCTGAGTGGTAAGTGTGTGTGAAAGCCGTCCTTCAACTAGCTTGTTGGGAACACAAAGATTCTTTTCAGTTGCAAACTCCACTCCATATATATATATGGGTAAGTACAAGCTCCAACATGGTTTTAAAGAGAAAACTGCAGGAACTTCAAACCGGCTCTAGGAAACATAGGGAGAAAGTAGAATAAAAGTTTCTCCTGCTTCCCGTTCACTTTAAGCTAGATGAACGAACGTCCGTCCACATGCTCAGTTTTCAGAGATAAGTTTGTGTTAAAGCCGTCCTTCACCTAGCATGTTCGGAACACAAAGTTTCTTTTAAGTTGATACTCCACTCCATAAATATATATGGGGAATTACTAGCTCCAACTCGGATTACAGTGAAAACTACAGCAACTTCAAAAATGCACTAGGAAACACACTGAGAAACCAGAGTAAAATTTTCTCCTATAAATCGTTCCCTTTGTTCTAGATGAATGAACGACTCTAAACATGGTCAGTTCTGAGAGATAATTGTGTGTGATAGCCGTCCTTCAACTAGCTTGTTGGTAACACAAAGTTTCTTTTCAGTTGCATACTCCTCTCCATACATATATATGGGGAGGTACTAGCTGCAACTCGGTTTTACAGTGAATACTGAAGGAACTTCAAAACGAATATAGGAAACACACTGAGAAAGCAGAGTAATAGTTTCCACTGCAAACCTTTCCCTTTGTGCTAGATGAACGAACGACTCTCCACATGCTCAGTTCTGAGACAAAAGTGTGTGTGAAAGCCGTACTTTACCTAGCTTTTTATGAACACAAAGTTTCTTTCCAGTTGCAAATTCCACTCCATACAAATATATGGGGAGGTACTTGCTCCAACTCGGTTTAACAGTGAAAACTGCAGGAACTTCAAACCGGTACTAGGAATCACACTGAGAAACCACAGTAAAAGTTTCCCCTGCAACACGTTCACTTTGTGCTAGATGAACGAACGAATCTCCACATGCTCAGTTCTGAGAGATAAGTGTGAGTGAAAGCCGTCTTTCACCTTGCTTGTTGGAAACACAAAGATTCTTTTCAGTTGCAGACTCCTCACCATACATATATACGGGGAGGTACTAGCTATAACTCTGTTTTACAGGGAATACTGCAGGAACTTCAAACCGGAAATAGGAAAAACTCTGAGAAACCAGAGTAAAAGTTTTCCCTGCAAATCGTTCCCTTTGTGCTAGATGAACGAACGACTCTCCACATGCTCAGTTCTGAGAGATAAGTGTGTGTGAAAGCCGTCCTTCACCTAGCTTTTTATGAACAC
This sequence comes from Camelus ferus, assembly GCF_009834535.1. Classification (NCBI taxonomy): domain Eukaryota; kingdom Metazoa; phylum Chordata; class Mammalia; order Artiodactyla; family Camelidae; genus Camelus; species Camelus ferus. The sequence continues at coordinate 1,617,942 of NC_045703.1, forward strand.
ATAGTATCCTTTCAGTTGCAAATTCCACTCCATACATGTATATGGGGAGGTACTAGATCAAACTCGGTTTAACAGTGAAAACTGAAAGAACTTCAAACCGGCACTAGGAATCTCACTGAGAATCCAGAGTAATAGTTTCTACCGCAACCCTTTCCTTTTGAGCTAGATGAATGCACGTCTCTCCACATGCTCAGTTCTGAGAGATAAGTGTGTGTGAAAGCCGTCCTTCACCTAGCTTTTTGGGAACACAAAGTTTCTTCTCAGTTGCATACTCCACTCCATACATATATATGGGGAGGTACTAGCTCCAACTCGGTTTTACAGTGAAAACTGCAGGAACTTCAAACCGGCACTAGGAAACACACTGAGAAAACAATGTAAAGTATCCCCTGCAACCCGTTCCCTTTGTGCTAGATGAACGAACGACTCTCCACATGCTCAGATCTGAGACATATGTGTGTGTGAAAGCCGTCCTTCAGCTAGCTAGTTGGGAACAAAAAGTTCATTTTCAGTTGCAAACTCCACTCCATACATATATATGGGGAGGTACCAGCTCCAATTCGGTTTTACAGTGAAAACTGCAGGAACATCAAACCGGCTGTAGGAAACACACTGAGAAACCAGAGTAAAAGTTTCTCCTGCAACCCGTTCCCTTTTTGCTAGATGAATGAACGTCTCTCCACATGCTCATTTCTGAGAAATATGTGTGTGTGTAAACCGTGCTTCACCTAGCTTGTTGAGAACACAAAGTTCATTTTCAGTTGCAAACTCCACTCCAAACATATATATGGGGAGGTACTAGACACAACTCGGTTTTACAGTGAAAACTGCAGGAACTTCAAACCGGCACTAGGAAACTCACTGAGAAACCAGAGTAAAAGTTTCTGCTGCAAACCATACCTTTTGTGCTTGATGAACGAACGACTCTCCACATGCTCAGTTCTGAGAAATAATTGGGTGTGAATGCCGTCCTTCACCTAGCTTGTATGGAAAACAATGTTACTTTTGAGTTGCAAATAGCACTCCATAAATATAAAAGGGAGGTACCATTTCCAACTCGGTTTTACAGTGAAAACTGCAGAAACTTCAAACAGGCACTAGGAAACCCACTGAGAAACCAGAGTAATAGATTCTGCCGCAACCCTTTCTCTTTGAGCTACATGAACGCACGTCTCTCCACATGCTCAGTTCTGAGAGATAAGTGTGTGTGAAAGCCGTCAATCCCCTAGGTTTTTGGGAACACAAAGTTCTTTTCAGTTGCATTCTCCACTACATACATATATATGGGAATGTACTAGCTCCAACTCGGTTTTACAGTGAAAACTGCAGGAACTTCAAATCGGCACTAGGAAAAACACTGAGAAACCACAGTAAAAGTTTCTCCTGGAAACCATTCCTTTTGTGCTTGATGAACGAACGACTCTCCACATGCTCTGTTCTGAGAGATAAGTGTGTGTGAAAGCCGTCCTTCACCTAGCTATTTATGAACACATAGTTTCTTTTCAGTTGCAAACTCCACTCCATACATGTATATGTGGAGGTCCTAGCTCCAACTTGGTTTAACAGTGAAAACTGAAGGAACTTCAAACCGGCACTAGGAAAAAGAGTGAGGAAATAGAATAAAAGTTTCTCCTGCTTCCCGTTCCCACTGAGCTAGATGAACGATGGTCTCTCCAAATGCTCAGTTCTCAGAGACAATTTTGTGTTAAAACCGTCCTTCACCTAGCTTCTTGGGAACACAAAGTTTCTTTTCAGTTGCATATTCCACTCCATACATATATATGGGGAAATACTAGCTCCAACTCTGTTTTACAGTGAAAACTGCAGGAACTTCAAACCGGCACTAGGAAACACACTGAGAAACCAGAGTAAAAATTTATCCTGCAAACCATTCCCTTTGTTCTAGATGAACGAACATCTCTCCACATGCTCAGTCTGAGAGATAAGTGTGTGTGAAAGCCGTCCTTCAACTAGCTTGTTGGGAACACAAAGTTTCTTTTAAGTTGCATACTTCATTCCATACATAAATATGGGATGTTACTAGCTCCAACTCGTTTTTAAAGTGGAAACTGCAGGAACTTCAAACCGAAACTAGGAAATACACTGAGAAACCAGAGTAAAAGTTTCTCCTGCAACCCGTTCCTTTTTTGCTAGATGAACGAACTTCTCTCCACATGCTCATTTCTGAGAGATAAGTGTGTGTGAAAGCGGACCTTCACCTAGCTTGTTGGGAACACAAAGTTTCTTTTCAGTTGCAAACTCCACTCCATACATATATTGGGGGAGGTACCAGCTCCAACTCGGTATTACAGTGAAAGCAGCAGGAACTTCATACCGGCAGTAGGAAACACACTGATAATCCAGAGTAAAAATTTCTCCTACAACCCGTTCCCTTTGTGCTACATAAACGAAATTCTCTCCACATGCTCAGTTCTGAGAGATAAGTGTGTGTGAAAGCCGCCCTTCACCTAGCTTGTTGGGAACACAAAGTTTCTTTTCAGATGCAAACTCCACTACATACATGTATATGGGGAGGTACCAGCTCCAACTCGGTTTTACAGTGAAAACTGCAGGAACTTCAAACCGGCACTAGGAAAAACAGTGAGGAAATAGAGTAAAAGTTTCTCCTGCTTTCCGTTCCCACTGAGCTAGATGAACGATGGTCTCTCCAAATGCTCAGTTCTCAGAGAAAATTTTGTATTAAAACCGTGCTTCCCCTATCTTCTTCGGAACACAAAGATTCTTTTCAGTTGCATACTCCACTCCATACATATATATGTGGAAATAGTAGTTCCAACTCGATTTTACAGTGAAAACTGCAGTAACTTCAAACCGGCACTAGGAAACACACTGAGACACCAGAGAAAAATTTCTCCTGCAAACCATTCACTTTGTGCTAGATGAACGAACGTCTTTCCACATGCTCAGTTCTGAGATATAAGTGTGTGTGAAATCCGTCCTTCAACTAGCTTGTTGGGAACACAAAGTTTCTTTTCAGTTGCATACTTCATTCCATACATAAATATGGGGTGTTACTAGCTCCTACTCGTTTTAAAGTGGAAACTGCAGGAACTTCAAACCGAAACTAGGAAACACACTGAGAAACCAGAGTAAAAGTTTCCCCTGCAACCCTTTCCCTTTGTGCTAGATGAACGAACGACTCTCCACATGCTAATTTCTGAGTTATAATTGTGTGTGAAAGCCGTCCTTCACCTATCTTGTTGGTAACATAAAGTTTCTTTTAAGTTGCATACTCCACTCCATACATATATACGGGGAGGTACTAGCGGCAAATCGGTTTTACAGTGAAAACTGCAGGAACTTCAAACCGGCACTAGGAAACACACTGAGAAAACAGTGTAAAAGTTTCTCCTGCAAACCATTCCCTTTGTGCTAGATGAACGAATGACTCTCCAGATGCTCAGTTCTGAGAGGTAAGTGTGTGTGAAAGCCGTACTTAACCTAGCTTGTTGGGAACACAAAGTTTCTTTTCCGTTGCAAACTCCACTCCATACATATATAAGGGGAGGTACCAGCTCCAACTCGGTTTTACAGTGAAAAATGCAGGAACTTCAAACCGGCACTAGGAAACACACTGAGAAACCAGAGTAAAACTTTGTCCTGCAACCTGTTAACTTTGTGCTAGATGAACGAACGACTCTCCACATGCTCAGTTCTCAGAGATATTTGTGTGTGAAAGCCGTACTTCACCTAGCTTGTTGGGAACATAAAGATTCTTTTCAGTTGCTAACTCCACTCCTTACATATATATGGGGAGGTACTAGCTCCAACTAACTTTTAGAGTGAAAACTGAAGGAAATTCAAACCAGCACTAGGAAACTCAAAGAGAATCCAGAGTAATAGTTTCCCCTGCAACCCTTTCCCTTTGAGCTAGATGAACGAACGTCTCTCCACATGCTCAGTTCTGAGAGATAAGTGTGTGTGTAAGCCGTGTTTCACCTAGCTTGTTGGGAACACAAATTTACTTTTCAGTTGCAAACTCCACTCCAAACATATATATGGGGAGGTACTAGACACAACTCGGTTTTACAGTGAAAACTGCAGGAACTTCAAACCGGCACTAGGAAACTCACTGAGAAACCAGAGTAAAAGTTTCTCCTGCAATCCATACCTTTTGTGCTTCATGAACGAACGAGTGTCCACATGCTCAGTTCTGAGAAATATTTGGGTGTGAGTGCCGTCCTTCACCTAGCTTGTATGAAAAACAAAGTTACTTTTGAGTTGCAATTAGCACTCCATAAATATAAAAGGTGAGGTACCATTTCCAACTCGGTTTTACAGTGAAAACTGCAGGAACTTCATACAGGCACTAGGAAACCCACTGAGAAACCAGAGTAATAGTTTCTGCCGCAACCCTTTCTCTTTGAGCTACATGAACGCACGTCTCTCCACATGCTCAGTTCTGAGAGATAAGTGTGTGTGAAAGCCGTCCTTCACCTAGCTTTTTATGAACACATAGTTTCTTTTCAGTTGCAAACTCCACTCCATACATGTATATGTGGAGGTCCTAGCTCCAACTTGGTTTAACAGTGAAAACTGAAGGAACTTCAAACCAGCACTAGGAAACTCAAAGAGAATCCAGAGTAATAGTTTCTGCTGCAACCCTTTCCCTTTGAGCTAGATGAACGAACGTCTCTCCACATGCTCAGTTCTGAGAGATAAGTGTGTGTGAAAGCCGTCCTTCACCTAGCTTGTTGGGAACACAAAGTTACTTTTCAGTTGCAAACTCCACTCCATACATATATAAAGGTATGTACTAGCACCAACACGGTTTTACAGTGAAAACCGTAGGAACATCAAGCCGGAACTAGGAAACACACTGAGAAATTAGAGTAAAAGTTTCTACTGCAACAAGTTCCTTTGTGCTAGATGAACCCACGACTATCCACATGCTCAGTTCTGAGTGGTAAGTGTGTGTGAAAGCCGTCCTTGACCTAGCTTGTTGGGAACACTAAGATTCTTTTCAGTTTCAAAATCCACTCCATACCTATATATAGGTAGGTACAAGCTCCAACATGGTTTTAAAGTGAAAACTGCAGGAACTTCAAACCGGCTCTAGGAAACACAGGGAGAAAGTAGAATAAAAGTTTCTCCTGCTTCCCGTTCACTTTAAGCTAGATGAACGAACGTCTCTCCACATGCTCAGTTTTCAGAGATAAGTTTGTTTTAAAGCCGTCCTTCACCTAGCATGTTGGGAACACAAAGTTTCTTTTCATTTGCATACTCCTCTCCATAAATATATATGGGGAAGTACTAGCTCCAAAACGGGTTACAGTGAAAACTGCAGCAACTTCAAAAATGCAGTAGGAAACACACTGAGAAACAAGGGTAAAATTTTCTCCTATAAATCGTTCCCCTTGTGCTAGATGAACGAACGACTCTAAACATGGTCAGTTCTGAGAGATAATTGTGTGTGATAGCCGTCCTTCAACTAGCTTGTTGGTAACACAAAGTTTCTTTTCAGTTGCATACTCCTCTCCATACATATATATGGGGAGGTACTAGCTGCAACTCGGTTTTACAGTGAATACTGAAGGAACTTCAAAACGGATATAGGAAACACACTGAGAAAGCAGAGTAATAGATTCCACTGCAAACCTTTCCCTTTGTGCTAGATGAACGAACGACTCTCCACATGCTCAGATCTGAGACATAAGTGTGTGTGAAAGCCGTACTTTACCTAGCTTTTTATGAACACAAAGTTTCTTACCAGTTGCAAATTCCACTCCATACAAATATATGGGGAGGTACTTGCTCCAACTCGGTTTAACAGTGAAAACTGAAGGAACTTCAAACCGGTACTAGGAATCACACTGAGAAACCACAGTAAAGTTTCCCCTGCAACACGTTCACTTTGTGCTAGATGAACGAACGAATCTCCACATGCTCAGTTCTGAGAGATAAGTGTGAGTGAAAGCCGTCCTTCACCTTGCTTGTTGGAAACACAAAGATTCTTTTCAGTTGCAGACTCCTCACCATACATATATACGGGGAGGTACTAGCTCCAACTCTGTTTTACAGTGAATACTGCAAAAACTTCAAACCGGAAATAGGAAAAACTCTGAGAAACCAGAGTAAAATTTTCCCTGCAACCCGTTCCCTTTGTGCTAGATGAACGAACGACTCTCCACATGCTCAGTTCTGAGAGATAAGTTTGTGTGAAAGCCGTCCTTCACCTAGCTTTTTATGAACACATAATATCCTTTCAGTTGCAAATTCCACTCCATAGATGTATATGGGGAGGTACTAGATCAAACTCGGTTTAACAGTGAAAACTGAAAGACCTTCAAACCGGCACTAGGAAACTCACTGAGAATACAGAGTAATAGTTTCTGCCGCAACCCTTTCCCTTTGAGCTAGATGAACGCACGTCTCTCCACATGCTCAGTTCTGAGAGATAAGTGTGTGTGAAAGCCGTCCTTCACCTAGCTTTTTGGGAACACAAAGTTTCTTTTCAGTTGCATACTCCACTCCATACATATATATGGGGATGTACTAGCTCCAACTCTGTTTTACAGTGAAAACTGCAGGAACTTCAAACCGGAACTAGGAAAAACTTAGAGAAACCAGAGTAATAGTTTCTCCTGCAAATCGGTGCCTTTATGCTAGATGAACGAACGAGTCTCCACATGCTCAGTTCTGAGAGATAATTTTGTGTGAAAGCCGCACTTCACCTAGCTTTTTGGGAACACAAAGATTCTTTTCATTTGCAAATTTCATTCCATACATATATATGGTGAGGTACTAGCTCCAACTCGGTTTTACAGTGAAAACTGCAGGAACTTCAAAACGGCACTAGGAAACACACTGAGAAAACAAAGTAAAATTTCCCCTGCAACCCGTTCCCTTTGTGCTAGATGAACGAACGTCTCTCCACATGCTCAGATCTGAGAGTTATGTGTGTGTGAAAGCCGTCCTTCAGCTAGCTTGTTGGGAACACAAAGTTCATTTTCAGTTGCAAACTCCACTCCATACATATATATGGGGAGGTACCAGCTCCAATTCGGTTTTACAGAGAAAACTGCAGGAACATCAAACCGGCTGTAGGAAACACACTGAGAAACCAGAGTAAAAGTTTCTCCTGCAACCCGTTCCCTTTTTGCTAGATGAATGAACGTCTCTCCACATGCTCATTTCTGAGAAATATGTGTGTGTATAAGCCGTGCTTCACCTAGCTTGTTGGGAACACAAAGTTACTTTTCAGTTGCAAACTCCTCTCCAAACATATATATGGGGAGGTACTAGACACAACTCGGTTTTACAGTGAAAACTGCAGGAACTTCAAACCGGCACTAGGAAACTCAAAGAGAATCCAGAGTAAAAGTTTCTCCTGCAAACCATACCTTTTGTGCTTGATGAACGAACGACTCTCCACATGCTCAGTTCTGAGAAATAATTGGGTGTGAATGCCGTCCTTCACCTAGCTTGTATGGAAAACAAAGTTACTTTTGAGTTGCAAATAGCACTCCATAAATATAAAAGGGGAGGTACCATTTCCAACTCGGTTTTACAGTGAAAACTGCAGGAACTTCAAACAGGCACTAGGAAACCCACTGAGAAACCAGAGTAATAGTTTCTGCCGCAACCCTTTCTCTTTGAGATACATGAACGCACGTCTCTCCACATGCTCAGTTCTGAGAGATAAGTGTGTGTGAAAGCCGTCCTTCCCCTAGCTTTTTGGGAACACAAAGTTTCTTTTCAGTTGCATTCTCCACTCCATACATATATATGGGAATGTACTAGCTCCAACTCGGTTTTACAGTGAAAACTGCAGGAACTTCAAATCGGCACTAGGAAAAACACTGAGAAACCACAGTAAAAGTTTCTCCTGGAAACCATTCCTTTTGTGCTTGATGAACGAACGACTCTCCACATGCTCTGTTCTGAGAGATAAGTGTGTGTGAAAGCCGTCCTTCACCTAGCTTTTTATGAACACATAGTTTTTTTCAGTTGCAAAATCCACTCCATACATGTATATGTGGAGGTCTTAGCTCCAACTTGGTTTAACAGTGAAAATTGAAGGAACTTCAAAACAGCACTAGGAAACTCAAAGAGAATCCAGAGTAATAGTTTCTCCTGCAACTCTTTCAGTTTGAGCTAGATGAACGAACGTCTCTCCACATGCCCAGTTCTGAGAGATAAGTGTGTGTGAAAGCCGTCCTTCACCTAGCTTGTTGGGAACACAAAGTTTCTTTTCAGTTGCAAACTCCACTCCATACATATATAAGGGTATGTACTAGCTCCAACTAGGTTTTACAGTGAAAACCGTAGGAACATCAAGCCGGAACTAGGAAACACACTGAGAAATTAGAGTAAAAGTTACTCCTGCAACACGTTCCTTTGTGTTAGATGAACCCACGACTCTCCACATGCTCAGTTCTGAGTGTTAAGTGTGTGTGAAAGCCGTCCTTCAACTAGCTTGTTGGGAACTCAAAGATTCTTTTCAGTTGCAAACTCCACTCCATACATATATATGGGGAGGTACAAGCTCCAAAATTATTTTAAAGTGAAAACTGCAGGAACTTCAAACTGGCTCTAGGAAACACAGGGAGAAAGTAGAATAAAAGTTTCTCCTGCTTCCCGTTCACTTTAAGCTAGATGAACGAACGTCTGTCCACATGCTCAGTTTTCAGAGATAAGTTTGTGTTAAAGCCGTCCTTCACCTAGCATGTTGGGAACACAAAGTTTCTTTTAATTGATACTCCACTCCATAAATATATATGGGGAACTACTAGCTCCAACTCGGGTTACAGTGAAAACTGCAGCAACTTCAAAAAGGCACTAGGAAACACACTGAGAAACCAGAGTAAAATTTTCTCCTATAAATCGTTCCCTTTGAGCTAGATGAATGAACGACTCTAATCATGGTCAGTTCTGAGAGATAATTGTGTGTGATAGCCGTCCTTCAACTAGCTTGTTGGTAACACAAAGTTTCTTTTCAGTTGCATACTCCTCTCCATACATATATATGGGGAGGTACTAGCTGCAACTCGATTTTACAGTGAAAACTGCAGGAACTTCAAACAGGCACTAGGAAACCCACTGAGAAACCAGAGTAATAGAATCTGCTGCAACCCTTTCTCTTTGAGCTACATGAATGCACGTCTCTCCACATGCTCAGTTCTGAGAGATAAGTGTGTGTGAAAGCCGTTCTTCCCCTAGCTTTTTGGGAGCACAAAGTTCTTTTCAGTTGCATTCTCCACTCCATACATATATATGGGAATATACTAGCTCCAACTCGGTTTTACACTGAAAACTGCAGGAACTTCAAATCGGCACTAGGAAAAACACTGAGAAACCAAGTAAAAGTTTCTCCTGGAAACCATTCCTTTTGTGCTTGATGAACGAACGACTCTCCACATGCTCTATTCTGAGAGATAAGTGTGTGTGAAAGCCGTCCTTCACCTAGATTTTTATGAACACATAGTTTATTTTCAGTTGCAAACTCCACTCCATACATGTATATGTGGAGGTCCTAGCTCCAACTTGGTTTAACAGTGAAAACTGAAGGAACTTCAAACCGGCACTACGAAACAGAATGAGGAAATAGAATAAAAGTTACTCCTGCTTCCCGTTCCCACTGAGCTAGATGAACGATGGTCTCTCCAAATGCTCAGTTCTCAGAGACAATTTTGTGTTAAAACCGTCATTCACCTAGCTTCTTTGGAACACAAAGTTTCTTTTCAGTTGCATACTCCACTCCATACATATATATGGGGAAATACTAGCTCCAACTCTGTTTTATAGTGAAAACTGCAGGAACTTCATACCGGCACTAGGAAACACACTGAGAAACCAGAGTAAAAATTTATCCTGCAAACCATTCCCTTTGTTCTAGATGAACGAACATCTCTCCACATGCTCAGTCTGAGAGATAAGTGTGTGTGAAAGCCGTCCTTCAACTAGCTTGTTGGGAACACAAAGTTTCTTTTAAGTTGCATACTTCATTCCATACATAAAATGGGATGTTACTAGCTCCAACTCGTTTTTAAAGTGGAAACTGCAGGAACTTCAAACCGAAACTAGGAAATACACTGAGAAACCAGAGTAAAAGTTTCTCCTGCAACACGTTCAATTTGTGCTAGATGAACGAGCGACTCTTCACATGTTCAGTTCTGAGAGATAAGTGTGTTTGAATGCCGTGCTTCACCTTGCTTGTTGGGAACACAAAGTTTCTTTTCAGTTGCAAACTTCACTCCATACATATATATGGGGAGGTACTAGTTCCAACTCGGTTTTACAGTGAAAACTGCAGGAACTTCAAACCGAAACTAGGAAACACACTAAGAAACCAGAGTAAAAGTTTCTCCTGCAACCCTTTCCCTTTGTGCTAGATGAACGAATGACTTTCCAGATGCTCAGTTCTGAGAGATATCTGTGTGTGAAAGCCGTACTTCACCTTGCTTGTTGGGAACACAAAGTTTCTTTTCTGTTGCAAACTCCACTCCATACATATATAAGGGCAGGTACCAGCTCCAACTCGGTTTTACAGTGAAAAATGCAGGAATTTCAAACCGGCATTAGGAAACACACTGAGAAACCAGATTAAAACTTTGTCCTACAACCTGTTAACTTTGTGCTAGATGAACGAACGACTCTCCACATGCTCATTTCTGAGAGATAATTGTGTGTGAAAGCCTTCCTTTACATAGCTTGTTGGGAACATAAAGATTCTTTTCATTTGCTAACTCCACTCCTTACACATATATGGGGAGGTACTATCTCCAACTCGGTTTTACAGTGAAAACTGAAGGAACTTCAAACCAGCACTAGGAAACTCACTGAGAATCCAGAGTAATAGTTCCTCCTGCAACCGTTTCCCTTTGAGCTAGATGAACGAACGTCTCTCAACATGCTCAGTTCTGAGAGATAAGTGTGTGTGAAAGCCGCCCTTCACCTAGCTTGTTGGGAACACAAAGTTTCTTTTCAGTTGCAAACTACACTCCATACATATATATGGGTATGTACTAGCTCCAACTCGGTTTTACAGTGAAAACCGTAGTAACTTCAAGCCGGAACTAGGAAACAAACTGAGAAATCAGAGTAAAAGTTTCTCCTGCAACACTTTCCTTTGTGCCAGAAGAACCCACGAATCTCCACATGCTCAGTTCTGAATGGTAAGTGTGTGTGAAAGCCTTCCTTCAACTAGCTTGTTGGGAACACAAAGATTCTTTGCAGTTTCAAACTGCACTCCATACATATATATGGGTAGGTACTAGCTCCAACATGGTTTTACAGTGAAAACTGCAGGAACTTCAAACCGGCTCTAGGAAACACAGGGAGAAAGTAGAATAAAAGTTTCTCCTGCTTCCCGTTCCCTTTAAGCTAGATGAACGTACGTCTCTCCACATGCTCAAATCTGAGAGATAAGTGTGTGTGAAAGCCGTACTTTACCTAGCTTTTTAGAACACAAGATTCTTTTCAGTTGCAAACTCCACTCCATACATGTAAATGGGGAGGAACTAGCTCCCACTCGGTTTAACAGTGAATACTGCAGGAACTTCAAACCAGATATAGGAAACACACTGAGAAACCAGAGTAAAAGTTTCAACTGCAACCCTTTCCCTTTTTGCTAGATGAACGAACGACTCTCCACATGCTCAAATCTGAGAGATAAGTGTGTGGGAAAGCCGTACTATACCTAGCTTTTTAGAACACAAATTTCTTTTCAGTTGCAAACTCCACTCCATACATGTATATGGGGAGGAACTAGCTCCAACTCGGTTTAACAGTGAAAAATGAAGGAAATTCAAACCGGCACTAGGAAACACATTTAGGAATTAGAGTAAAAGTTTCCCCTGCTTCCCGTTCCCATTGAGCTAGATGAACGAACGTCTCTCCACATGTTCAGTTCTCAGAGATAATTTTGTGTTAAAGCCGTCCTTCACCTTGCTTCTTGGGAACACAATGTTTCTTTTCAGTTGCATACTCCACTCCATACATTTATATGGGGATTTACTAGCTCCAAATCCGTTTTACAGTGAAATCTGCAGGATCTTCAAACCGGCACTAGGAAACACACTGAGAAACCAGAGTAAAAATTTCTCCTGCAAACCATTCCATTTGTGCTAGATGAACGAACGACTCTCCACATGCTAAGTTCTGAGAGATAATTGTGTGTGAAAGCCGCCCTTCACCTAGCTTGTTGGGAACACAAAGTTTCTTTTCCGTTGAAAACACCACTGCATACATATATAAAGGGAAGTACCAGCTCCAAATCGGTTTTACAGTGAAAAATGCAGGAACTTCAAACCGGCACTAGGAAACACACTGAGGAACCAGAGTAATAGTTTCCACTGCAAACCTTTCCCTTTGTGCTAGATGAACGAACGACTCTCCACATGCTCAGATCTGAGAGATAAGTGTGTGTGAAAGCCGTACTTTACCTAGCTTTTTATGAAAACAAAGTTTCTTTCCAGTTGCAAATTCCACTCCTTACAAATATATGAAGAGGTACTTGCTCCAACTCTTTTTAACAGTGAAAAATGCAGGAACTTCAAACCGGCACAAGGAAACACACTGAGAAACGAGAGTAAAAGTTTCTCCTGCAACACTTTCACTTTGTGCTAGATTAACGAACGAATCTCCACATGCTCATTTCTGAGAGAAAATTGTGAGTGAAAGCCGTCCTTCACCTTCCTTTTTGGGAAATCAAAGATTCTTTTCAGTTGCATACTCCACTCCATACATATATATGGGGAAATACTAGCTCCAACTCTGTTTTACAGTGAAAACTGCAGGAACTTCAAACCGGCACTAGGAAACACACTGAGAAACCAGAGTAAAAATTTATCCTGCAAACCATTCCCTTTGTTCTAGATGAACGAACATCTCTCCACATGCTCAGTCTGAGAGATAAGTGTGTGTGAAAGCCGTCCTTCAACTAGCTTGTTGGGAACACAAAGTTTCTTTTAAGTTGCATACTTCATTCCATACATAAAATGGGATGTTACTAGCTCCAACTCGTTTTTAAAGTGGAAACTGCAGGAACTTCAAACCGAAACTAGGAAATACACTGAGAAACCAGAGTAAAAGTTTCTCCTGCAACACGTTCAATTTGTGCTAGATGAACGAGCGACTCTTCACATGTTCAGTTCTGAGAGATAAGTGTGTTTGAATGCCGTGCTTCACCTAGCTTGTTGGGAACACAAAGTTTCTTTTCAGTTGCAAACTTCACTCCATACATATATATGGGGAGGTACTAGTTCCAACTCGGTTTTATAGTGAAAACTGCAGGAACTTCAAACCGAAACTAGGAAACACACTAAGAAACCAGAGTAAAAGTTTCTCCTGCAACCCTTTCCCTTTGTGCTAGATGAACGAATGACTTTCCAGATGCTCAGTTCTGAGAGATATCTGTGTGTGAAAGCCGTACTTCACCTTGCTTGTTGGGAACACAAAGTTTCTTTTCTGTTGCAAACTCCACTCCATACATATATAAGGGCAGGTACCAGCTCCAACACGGTTTTACAGTGAAAAATGCAGGAATTTCAAACCGGCATTAGGAAACACACTGAGAAACCAGATTAAAACTTTGTCCTACAACCTGTTAACTTTGTGCTAGATGAACGAACGACTCTCCACATGCTCATTTCTCAGAGATAATTGTGTGTGAAAGCCTTCCTTTACATAGCTTGTTGGGAACATAAAGATTCTTTTCATTTGCTAACTCCACTCCTTACACATATATGGGGAGGTACTATCTCCAACTCGGTTTTACAGTGAAAACTGAAGGAACTTCAAACAAGCACTAGGAAACTCACTGAGAATCCAGAGTAATAGTTCCTCCTGCAACCGTTTCCCTTTGAGCTAGATGAACAAACGTCTCTCAACATGCTCAGTTCTGAGAGATAAGTGTGTGTGAAAGCCGTCCTTCACCTAGCTTGTTGGGAACACAAAGTTTCTTTTCAGTTGCAAACTACACTCCATACATATATATGGGTATGTACTAGCTCCAACTCGGTTTTACAGTGAAAACCGTAGTAACTTCAAGCCGGAACTAGGAAACAAACTGAGAAATCAGAGTAAAAGTTTCTCCTGCAACACTTTCCTTTGTGCTAGAAGAACCCACGACTCTCCACATGCTCAGTTCTGAGTGGTAAGTGTGTGTGAAAGCCTTCCTTCAACTAGCTTGTTGGGAACACAAAGATTCTTTGCAGTTTCAAACTGCACTCCATACATATATATGGGTAGGTACTAGCTCCAACATGGTTTTACAGTGAAAACTGCAGGAACTTCAAACCGGCTCTAGGAAACACAGGGAGAAAGTAGAATAAAAGTTTCTCCTGCTTCCCGTTCCCTTTAAGCTAGATGAAAGTACGTCTCTCCACATGCTCAAATCTGAGAGATAAGTGTGTGTGAAAGCCGTACTTTACCTAGCTTTTTAGAACACAAGATTCTTTTCAGTTGCAAACTCCACTCCATACATGTATATGGGGAGGAACTAGCTCCCACTCAGTTTAACAGTGAATATTGCAGGAACTTCAAACCAGATATAGGAAACACACTGAGAAACCAGAGTAAAAGTTTCAACTGCAACCCTTTCACTTTTTCCTAGATGAACGAACGACTCTCCACATGCTCAAATCTGAGAGATAAGTGTGTGAAAACCGTACTATACCTAGCTTTTTAGAACACAAATTACTTTTCAGTTGCAAACTCCACTCCATACATGTATATGGGGAGGAACTAGCTCCAACTCGGTTTAACAGTGAAAAATGAAGGAAATTCAAACCGGCACTAGGAAACACAGTTAGGAATTAGAGTAAAAGTTTCCCCTGCTTCCCGTTCCCATTGAGCTAGATGAACGAACGTCTCTCCACATGCTCAGTTCTCAGAGATAATTTTGTGTTAAAGCCGTCCTTCACCTAGCTTCTTGGGAACACAATGTTTCTTTTCAGTTGCATACCCCACTCCATACATTTATATGGGGATATACTAGCTCCAAATCCGTTTTACAGTGAAATCTGCAGGATCTTCAAACCGGCACTAGGAAACACACTGAGAAACCAGAGTAAAAATTTCTCCTGCAAACCATTCCATTTGTGCTAGATGAACGAACGACTCTCCACATGCTAAGTTCTGAGAGATAATTGTGTGTGAAAGCCGCCCTTCACCTAGCTTGTTGGGAACACAAAGTTTCTTTTCCGTTGAAAACACCACTGCATACATATATAAAGGGAGGTACCAGCTCCAAATCGGTTTTACAGTGAAAAATGCAGGAACTTCAAACCAGCACTAGGAAACACACTGAGAAACCAGAGTAAAAGTTTCCACTGCAAACCTTTCCATTTGTTCTAGATGAACGAACGACTCTCCACATGCTCAGATCTGAGAGATAAGTGTGTGTGAAAGCCGTACTTTACCTAGCTTTTTATGAACACAAAGTTTCTTTCCAGTTGCAAATTCCACTCCTTACAAATATATGAAGAGGTACTTGCTCCAACTCTTTTTAACAGTGAAAAATGCAGGAACTTCAAACCGGCACAAGGAAACACACTGGGAAACGAGAGTAAAAGTTTCTCCTGCAACACTTTCACTTTGTGCTAGATGAACGAACGAATCTCCACATGCTCAGTTCTGAGAGAAAATTGTGAGTGAAAGCCGTCCTTCACCTTCCTTGTTGGGAAATCAAAGATTCTTTTCAGTTGCAGAATCCTCACCATACATATATACGGGGAGGTACTAGCTCCAACTCGGTTTTACAGTGAATACTGCAGGAACTTCAAACCGGAAATAGGAAACACTCTGAGAAACCAGAGTAAAAGTTTCCCCTGCAACCCGTTCCCTTTGTGCTAGATGAACGAACATCTCTCCACATGCTCAGTTCTGAGAGATAAGTGTGTGTGAAAGCCGTCCTTCACCTAGAATTTTATGAACACAAATTTTCTTTTCAGTTGCAAAATCCACTCCATACATGTATATGGGGAGGAAATAGATCAAACTCGGTTTAACAGTGAAAACTGAAGGAACTTCAAACCGGCTCTAGGAAACTCACTGAGAATCCAGAGTAATAGTTTCTGCCGCAATCTTTCCCTTTGAGCTAGATGAACGCAAGTCTCTCCACATGCTCAGTTTTGAGAGGTAAGTGTGTGTGAAAGCCGTCCTTCACCTAGCTTGTTGGGAACACAAAGTTTCTTTTCAGTTGCAAACTCCACTCCATACATATATATGGGCATGTACTAGCCCCAACTCGGTTTTACAGTGAAAACTGTAGGAAATTCAAGCCGGAACTAGGAAACACACTGAGAAATCAGAGTAAAAGTTTCTCATGGAACAGGTTCCGTTTGGGCTAGATGAACCCACGACTCTTCACATGCTCAGTTCTGAGATATAAGTGTGTGTGAAAGCCGTCGTTCACCTAGCTTGTTGGGAAAACAGTTTCTTTTCAGTTGCATACTCCACTCCATAAATATATATGGGGAAGTACTAGCTCCAACTCGGTTTTACAGTGAAAACTGCAGGAACTTGAAACCGGCACTAGGAAACAAACTGAGAAACCAGAGTAAAAGTTTCTCCTACAACCCGTTCCCTTAGTGCTAGATGAACGAACGACTCTAAACATGGCCAATTCTGAGAGATAATTGTGTGTGAAACCTTCCTTCAACTACCTTGTTGGTAACAAAAAGTTTCTTTTCATTTGCATACTCCTCTCCATACATATATATGGGGAGGTACTAGCTCCAACTCAGTTTTACAGTGAATACTGCAGGAACTTCAAACCGAATATAGGAAACACACTGAGAAATCAGACTAAAAGTTTCCACTGCAACCCTTTCCCTTTTTGCTAGATGAACGTACGACTCTCCACATGCCCAGATCTGAGAGATAACTGTGTGTGAAAGCCATACTTTACCTAGCTTTTTAGAACACAAGTTTCTTTTCAGTAGCAAACTCCAATCCATACATGTATATGGGGAGGAACTAGCTCCAACTCGGTTTAACAGTGAAAACTGAAGGAACTTCAAACCGGCACTAGGAAACACAGTGAGGAAATAGAGTAAAAGTTTTCCCTGCTTCCCGTTCCTATTGAGCTAGATGAACGTACGTCTCTACACATGCTCAGTTCTCAGAGATAATTTTGTGTTAAAGCCGTCCTTCACCTAGCTTCTTGGGAACACAAAGTTTATTTCAGTTGCATACTCCACTCCATACATTTATATGGGGATGTACTAGCTCCATATCGGTTTTAAAGTGAAATCTGCAGGATCTTCAAACCGGCACTAGGAAACACACTGAGAAACCAGAGTAAAACTTTGTCCTGCAACCTGTTCCCTTTGTGCCAGATGAACGAACGACTCTCCACATGCCCAGTTCTCAGAGATAATATTGTGTGGAAACCGTCCTTCACCTAGCTTGTTGGGAACACAAAGATTCTTTTCAGTTGCAAACTCCACTCCTTACATATATATGGGGAGGTACTAGATCCAACTCGATTTTACATTGAAAACTGAAAGAACTTCAAACAAGCACTAGGAAACTCACTGAGAATCCAGAGTAATAGTTTTTCCTGCAACCCTTTTCCTTTGAGCTAGATGAAGGAACGTCTCTCCACATGCTCAGTTCTGAGAGATAAGTGTGTGTGAAAGCCGTACTTCACATAGCTTGTTGGGAACACAAAGATTCTTTTCAGTTGCAAACTCCACTCCATACATATATAAGGGTATGTACTAGATCCAACTCGATTTTACAGTGAAAACTGTACGAACTTCAAGCCGGTACTAGGAAACACACTGAGAAATCAGAGTAAAAGTTTCTCCTGCAACACGTTCCTTTGTGATAGATGAACGAACGACTCTAAACATGGTCAGTTCTGAGAGATAATTGTGTGTGATAGCCGTCCTTCACCTAGCTTGTTGGGAATACAAAGTTACTTTTCATTTGCATTCACCATTCCATACATATATATGGGGAGGTACTAGCTCCAACTCTATTTTACAGTGAAAACTGCAGGAACTTCATACCGGCACTAGGAAACACACTGAGGAACCAGAGTAAAAGTTTCTACTGCAACACTTTCACTTTGAGCTAGATGAACGAACGAATCTCCACATGCTCAGTCCTGAGAGGTAAGTGTGTGTGAAAGCCGTATTTCACCTAGCTTGTTGGGAACACAAAGATCCTTTTCAGTTGCTATCTCCACTCCATACATATATATGGGGAGGTACTAGCTCCAAAATGATTTTACAGAGAAAACTGCAGGAACATCAAACCGGCTCTAGGAAACACAGGGTGAAAGTAGAATAAAAGTTTCTCCTGCTTCCCGTTTCCTTTAATCTAGATGAACGTACGTCTCTCCACATGCTCAGATTTCAGAGATAAGTTTCTGTTAAAGCCGTCCTTCACCTAGATTGTTGGGAACACAAAGGTTCTTTTCAGTTGCAAATTCCAATCCATACATGTATATGGGGAGGTATTATATCCAACTCGGTTTAACATTGAAAACTGAAGGAAATTCAAACCGGCACTAGGAAACACAGTGAGGAAATGGAGCAAAAGTTTCTCCTGCTTCCCGTTCCCATTGAGCTAGATGATCAAACGACTCTCCACATGCTAAGTTCTGAGAGATTATTGTGTGTGAAAGCCGTACTTCACATATCTTAATGGGAACACAAAGTTTCTTTTGAGTTGCATACTCCACTGCATACATATATATGGGGAGGTACTAGCGGCAATTCGGTTTTACAGTGATAACTGCAGGAACTTCAAACCGGCCCTAGGAAACACTCTGAGAAACAAGAGTAAAACTTTGTCCTGCAACCTGTTCCCTTTGTGCTAGATGAACGAACGACTCTCCACATGCTCAGTTCTCAGAGATAATTGTGTGTGAAAGCCGTACTTCACCTAGCTTTTTGGGAACACAAAGATTCTTTTCAGTTGCAAACTCCACTCCTTACATATATATGGGGAAGTACTAGCTCCAAATCAGTTTTACAGTTAAATCTGAAGGAACTTCAAAAGAGCACTATAAACTCACTGAGAATCCAGAGTAATAGTTTCTGCCACAACCCTTTCACTTTGAGCTAGATGAACGCACGTCTCTCCACATGCCCAGTTCTGAGAGATAAGTGTGTGTGAAAGCCGTACTTCACATAGCTTATTGGGAACACAAAGTTTCTTTTCAGTTGCCTACTCCACTCCATACATATATATTGGGAGGTACCAGCGGCAAATCGGTTTTACAGTGAAAACTGCAGGAACTACAAACCGGCACTAGGAAACACACTGAGAAACCAGAGTAAAACTTTGTCCTGCAACCGGTTCCCTTTGTGCTAGATGAATGAACGACTCTCCACATGCTCAGTTCTCAGAGATATTTGTGGGTGAAAGCCTTCCTTCAACTAGCTTGTTGGGAACACAAAGATTCTATTCAGTTGCAAAATCCAATCCTTACATATATATGGGGGTACTAGCTCCAACTCGGTTTTACAGTGAATACTGCAGGAATTTCAAACAGGATATAGGAAACACACTGAGAAACTAGAGTAAAAGTTTCCACTGCAACACTTTCCCTTTGTGCCAGATGAACGAACGATTCGCCACATGCTCAGTTCTGAGAGATAAGTGTGTTTGAAAGCCGTCCTTCACCTAGCTTGTTGGGAACACAAAGATTCTTTTCAGTTGCAAACTCCACTCCACACAGGTATATGGGGAGGTACTAGCTCCAACTCGGTTTAACAGTGAAAATTGAAGGAATTTCAAACCGGCACTGGGAAACACAGTGAGGAAATAGAGTAAAAGTTTCCCCTGCTTCCCGTTCCCATTGAGCTAGATGAATGAACGTCTCTCCACTTGCTCAGTTCTCAGAGACAATATTGTGTTAAAGCCGTCCTTCCCCTAGCTTCTTGGGAACAAAAAGTTTCTTTTCAGTTGCATACTCCACTCCTTACATATATAAGGGGAGGTACTAGCTCCAACTCGGTTTTACAGTGAAAACTGAAGGAACTTCAAACCAGCACCAGGAAACTCACTGAGAATCCAGCGTATTAGTTTCTTCCGCAACCCTTTCCCTTTGAGCTCGATGAACGCACGTCTCTCCACATGCTCTGTTCTGAGAGATAATTGTGTGTGAAGACGTCCTTCACCTAGCTTGTTGGGAACACAAAGATTCTTTTCAGTTGAAATCTCCACTCCATACATATATATGGGGATGTACTAGCACCAACTCGGTTTAAAAGTGAAAACTGCAGGAACTTCAAACCGGCACTAGGAAACACAGTGAGGAAATAGAATAAAAGTTTCACCTGCTTCCCTTTCCCATTGATCTAGATGAACGAACGTCTCTCCACATGCTCAGTTTTCAGAGATAAATTTGTGTTAAACCGTCCTTCACCTAGCTACTTGGGAACACACATTTTCTTTTCAGTTGCATTCTCCTCTCCATACATATACATGGGGAGGTACTAGCTTCAACTCGGTTTTACAGTGAAAACTGCAGGAACTTCAAACCGGCACTAGGAAACACACTGAGAAACCAGAGTAAAAGATTCTCCTGCAACCCGTTCCCATTGTGCTAGATGAACGAAAGACTCTCCACATGCTCAGTTCTGAGAGTTAATTGTGTGTGAAAGCCGTACTTCACCTAGCTTATTGGGAACACAAAGTTTCTTTTCAGTTGCATACTCCACTCCATACATATATATCGGGAGGTTCTAGCGGCAAATCGATTTTACAGTGAAAACTGCAGGAACTTCAAACCGGAACTAGGAAACACACTGAGAAAGGAGTGTAATAGTTTCTCTTGCAAACCATTCCCTTTGTGCTAGATGAACGAATGACTCTCATGATGCGCAGTTCTGAGAGATAAGTGTGTGTGAAAGCCGTACTTCACCTAGCTTGTTGGGAACACAAAGATTCTTTTCAGTTGCAAACTCCACTCCTTACATATATATGGGGAGTTACTAGCTCCAACTCGGTTTTACAGTGAAAACTGAATGAACTTCAAACCGGCACTAGGTAACACAGGGAGAAAGTAGAATAAAAGTTTCTGCTGCTTCCCGTTCCATTTAAGCCAAATGAACGAACGTCTCTC
Organism: Camelus ferus; assembly: GCF_009834535.1. Taxonomy (NCBI): domain Eukaryota; kingdom Metazoa; phylum Chordata; class Mammalia; order Artiodactyla; family Camelidae; genus Camelus; species Camelus ferus. Next base: position 1,638,994 of record NC_045703.1, read on the forward strand.
CACATGCTCAGTTTTCAGAGATAAATTTTTGTTAAAGCCGTCCTTCACCTAGCTTGTTGGGAACACAAAGTTTCTTTTCATTTGCATATTCCACTCCATAAATATATGTGGGGAAGTACAAGCTCCAACTCGGTTTTAAGGTGAAACCTGCAGGAACTTCAAACCGGCACTAGGAAACAGACTGAGAAACCAGAATAAATGTTTCTCCTCCAACCCGTTTCTTTTGTGCTAGATGAACGAACGACTCTAAACATGGTCATTTCTGAGAGATAATTGTGTGTTAAAGCCGTCCTTCACCTAGCTTATTGGGAACACAAAGTTTCTTTTCCATTGCAAACTCCACTCCATACACATATAAGGGGAGGTACCAGCTCCAACACGGTTTTACAGTGAAAAATGCAGGAACTTCAAACCGGCACTAGTAAACACACTGAGAAACCAGAGTAAAATTTGTCCTACAAACTGTTCCCTTTGTGCTAGATGAACGAACAACTCTCCAAATGCTTAGTTCTCAGAGATAATTGTGTGTGAATGCTGTCCTTCACATAGCTTGTTGTGAAAACAAAGATACTTTTCAGTTGCAAACTCCACTCCTTACATATATATGGGGAGGTACTAGCTCCAACTAGGTTTTACAGTGAAAATTGAAGGAACTTCCAACCGGCACTAGGAAACTCACTGTGAATCCAGAGTAATAGTTTCTCCTACAACTGTTTCCCTTTGAGCTAGATGAACGAACGTCTCTCCACATGCTCAGTTCTGAGAGGTAAGTGTGAGTGAAAGCCTTCCTTTACCTAGCTTGTTTGGGAAAACAAAGTTTCTTTTCAGTTGCAAACACCACTCCATACATATATATGGGGATGTACTAGCTCCAACTCGGTTTTACATTGAAAACTGCAGGAAATTCAAGCCGGAACTAGGAAACACACTGTGAAATCAGAGTAAAATTTTCTCCTGCAACATGTTCACTTTGTGCTAGATGAACCCACGACTCTCCACATTCTCAGTTCTGAGAAATAATTGTGTGTGAAAGCCGTCCTTCAACTAGCTTGTTGGTAACACAAAGTTTCTTTTCAGTTGCATACTCCTCTCCATACATATATATGGGGAGGTATTAGCTCCAATTCGATTTTACAGTGAATACTGCAGGAACTTCAAACCGGATATAGGAAACACATTGATAAACCAGAGAAAAAGTTTCCACTGCAACACTTTCTTTTTGTGCTAGATGAACGAATGACTCTCCACATGCTCAGATCTGAGAGATAAGTGTGTGTGAAAGCCGTCCTTCACCTAGCATTTTATGAACACAAAGTATCTTTTCAGTTGCAAACTCCACTCCATACATATATAAGGGGAGGTACAAGCTCCAACTCGGTTTTACAGTGAAAAATGCAGGAACTTCAACCCGGCACTAGGAAACACTCTGAGAAACCAGAGTAAAACTTTGTCCTGCAACCTGTTAATTTGTGGTAGATGAATGAACGACTCTCCACATGCTCAGTTCTCAGAGATATTTGTGTGTGAGAGCCGTCCTTCAAAAAGCTTGTTGGGAACACGAAGATTCTTTTCAGTTGCAAAATCCAATCCTTCCATATATAAGGGGAGGTACTAGCTCCAACTCGGTTTTACACTGAATACTGCAGGAAATTCCAACCGGCACTAGGAAACACACTGAGAAACCAGAGTAAAAATTTCTCCTGCAACCCATTCCATTAGTGCTAGATGAACGAACAACTCTCCACATGCTCAATTCTGAGAGACAAGTGTGTGTGAAAGCCATCCTTCACCTAGCTTGTTGGGAACACAGTTTCTTTTCAGTTGCATACTCCACTCCATAAATATATATGGGGAAGTACTACCACCAACCCGGTTTTACAGTGAAATCTGCAGGAATTTCAAACCGGCACTAGGAAACACACTGAGAAAAAAGAGTAAATGTTTCTCCTACAACCCGTTCCATTTGTGCTAAATGAACGAACGACTCTAAACATGGTCAGTTCTGAGAGATAATTGTGTGTGAAAGCCGTCCTTCAACTAGCTTGTTGGTAACACAAAGTTTCTTTTCATTTGCATACTCCTCTCCATACATATATATGGGGAGGTATTAGCTCCAACTCTGTTTTACAGTGAATACTGCAGAAACTTCAAACCGGATATAGGAAACACACTGAGAAACCAGTGTAAAAGTTTCCACTGCAACCCTTTCCCTTTGTGCTAGATGAACGAACGACTCTCCAAATGCTCAGTTCTGAGAGATATGTGTGTGTGAAAGCCGTCCATCACCTAGCTTGTTGGGAACACAAAGTTTCTTTTCCATTGCAAACTCCACTCCATACACATATAAGGGAGGTACCAGCTCCAACACGGTTTTACAGTGAAAAATGCAGGAACTTCAAACCGGCACTAGTAAACACACTGAGAAACCAGAGTAAAACTTTGTCCTGCAAACTGTTGACTTTGTGCTAGATGAACGAACGACTCTCCAAATGCTCAGTTCTCAGAGTTAATTGTGTGTGAATGCTGTCCTTCACATAGCTTGTTGGGAAAACAAAGATACTATTCAGTTGCAAACTCCACTCCTTACATATATATGGAGAGGTACAAGCTCCAACTAGGTTTTACAGTGAAAATTGAAGGAACTTCCAACCGGCACTAGGAAACTCACTGTGAATCCAGTGTAATAGTTTCTCCTACAACTGTTTCCCTTTGAGCTAGATGAACGAACGTCTCTCCACATGCTCAGTTCTGAGAGGTAAGTGTGAGTGAAATCCTTCCTTCACCTAGCTTGTTTGGGAACACAAGTTTCTTTTCAGTTGCAAACACCACTCCATACATATATATGGGGATGTACTAGCTCCAACTCGGTTTTACAGTGAAAACTGCAGGAAATTCAAGCCGGAACTAGGAAACACACTGTGAAATCAGAGTAAAATTTTCTCCTGCAACATGTTCACTTTGTGCTAGATGAACCCACGACTCTCCACATTCTCAGTTCTGAGAGATAATTGTGTGTGAAAGCCGTCCTTCAACTAGCTTGTTGGTAACACAAAGTTTCTTTTCAGTTGCATACTCCTCTCCATACATATATATGGGGAGGTATTAGCTCCAACTCGGTTTTACAGTGAATACTGCAGGAACTTCAAACCGGATATAGGAAACACATTGAGAAACCAGAGTAAAAGTTTCCACTGCAACACTTTCTTTTTGTGCTAGATGAACGAATGACTCTCCACATGCTCAGATCTGAGAGATAAGTGTGTGTGAAAGCCGTCCTTCACCTAGCATTTTATGAACACAAAGTATCTTTTCAGTTGCAAACTCCACTCCATACATATATAAGGGGAGGTACAAGCTCCAACTCGGTTTTACAGTGAAAAATGCAGGAACTTCAACCCGGCACTAGGAAACACTCTGAGAAACCAGAGTAAAACTTTGTCCTGCAACCTGTTAATTTGTGGTAGATGAATGAACGACTCTCCACATGCTTAGTTCTCAGAGATATTTGTGTGTGAGAGCCGTCCTTCAAAAAGCTTGTTGGGAACACGAAGATTCTTTTCAGTTGCAAAATCCAATCCTTCCATATATATGGGGAGGTACTAGCTCCAACTCGGTTTTACACTGAATACTGCAGGAAATTCCAACCGGCACTAGGAAACACACTGAGAAACCAGAGTAAAAATTTCTCCTGCAACCCATTCCATTAGTGCTAGATGAACGAACAACTCTCCACATGCTCAATTCTGAGAGACAAGTGTGTGTGAAAGCCATCCTTCACCTAGCTTGTTGGGAACACAGTTTCTTTTCAGTTGCATATTCCACTCCATAAATATATATGGGGAAGTACTACCACCAACCCGGTTTTACAGTGAAATCTGCAGGAATTTCAAACCGGCACTAGGAAACACACTGAGAAACCAGAGTAAATGTTTCTCCTACAACCCGTTCCTTTTGTGCTAAATGAACGAACGACTCTAAACATGGTCAGTTCTGAGAGATAATTGTGTGTGAAAGCCGTCCTTCAACTAGCTTGTTGGTAACACAAAGTTTCTTTTCATTTGCATACTCCTCTCCATACATATATAAGGGGAGGTATTAGCTCCAACTCTGTTTTACAGTGAATACTGCAGAAACTTCAAACCGGATATAGGAAACACACTGAGAAACCAGTGTAAAAGTTTCCACTGCAACCCTTTCCCTTTGTGCTAGATGAACGAACGACTCTCCAAATGCTCAGTTCTGAGAGATATGTGTGTGTGAAAGCCGTCCATCACCTAGCTTGTTGGGAACACAAAGTTTCTTTTCCGTTGCAAACTCCACTCCATACACATATAAGGGGAGGTACCAGCTCCAACACGGTTTTACAGTGAAAAATGCAGGAACTTCAAACCGGCACTAGTAAACACACTGAGAAACCAGAGTAAAACTTTGTCCTGCAAACTGTTGACTTTGTGCTAGATGAACGAACGACTCTCCAAATGCTCAGTTCTCAGAGTTAATTGTGTGTGAATGCTGTCCTTCACATAGCTTGTTGGGAAAACAAAGATACTATTCAGTAGCAAACTCCACTCCTTACATATATATGGAGAGGTACAAGCTCCAACTAGATTTTACAGTGAAAATTGAAGGAACTTCCAACCGGCACTAGGAAACTCACTGTGAATACAGAGTAATAGTTTCTCCTACAACCCTTTCCCTTTGAGCTAGATGAACGAACGTCTCTCCACATGCTCAGTTCTGAGAGGTAAGTGTGAGTGAAAGCCTTCCTTCACCTAGCTTGTTTGGGAACACAAAGTTTCTTTTCAGTTGCAAACACCACTCCATACATATATATGGGGATGTACTAGCTCCAACTCGGTTTTACAGTGAAAACTGCAGGAAATTCAAGCCGGAACTAGGAAACACACTGTGAAATCAGAGTAAAATTTTCTCCTGCAACATGTTCACTTTGTGCTAGATGAACCCACGACTCTCCACATTCTCAGTTCTGAGAGATAATTGTGTTTGAAAGCCGTCCTTCAACTAGCTTGTTGGTAACACAAAGTTTCTTTTCATTTGCATACTCCTCTCCATACATATATATGGGGAGGTATTAGCTCCAACTCTGTTTTACAGTGAATACTGCTGAAACTTCAAACCCCATATAGGAAACACACTGAGAAACCAGAGTAAAAGTTTCCACTGCAACCCTGTCCCTTTGTGCTAGATGAACGAACGACTCTCCACATGCTCAATTCTGAGAGATAAGTGTGTGAAAGCCGTCCTTCACCTAACATTTAATGAACACAAAGATACTTTTCAGTTGCAAATTCCAATGCATACATGTATATGGGGAGGTACTAGATCCAACTCGGTTTAACAGTGAAAACTGAAGGAAATTCAAACCGGCACTAGGAAACACAGTGAGGAAATAGAGTAAAAGTTTCTCCTGCTTCCCGTTCCCATTGAGCTAGATGAACGAACGACTCTCCACATGGTAAGTTCTGAGAGATAATTGTGTGCGAAAGCCGTTCTTCACCTAGCTTATTGGGAACACAAAGTTTCTTTTCAGTTGCATACTCCACTCCATACATATATATGGGGAGGTACTAGTGGCAAATCGGTTTTGCAGTGAAAACTGCAGGAATTTCAAACCGGCACTAGGAAACACACTGAGAAATAGTGTAAAAGTTTCTCCTGCAAACCATTCCCTTTGTGCTAGATGAACGAATAACTATCCAGATGCTCAGTTCTGAGAGATAATTTTGTGTGAAAGCCATCCTACAACTAGCTTGTTGGTAACACAAAGATTCTTTTCTGTTGCATACTCCTCTCCATATATATATATGGGGATGTATTAGCTCCAACTCTGTTTTACAGTGAATACTGCAGGAACTTCAAACCGGATATAGGAAACACACTGAGAAACCAGAGTAAAGGTTTCCACTGCAACCCTTTCCCTTTGTGCTAGATGAACGAACGACTCTCCAGATGCTCAGTTCTGAGAGATAAGTGTGTGTGAAAGCCGTCCTTCACCTAGCATTTTATGAACACAAAGTTTCTTTTCCGTTGCAAACTCCACTCCATACATATATAACGGGAGGTACAAGCTCCAACTCGGTTTTACAGTGAAAAATGCAGGAACATCAAACCGGCACTAGGAAACACTCTGAGAAACCAGAGTAAAACTTTGTCCTGCAACCTGTTACTTTGTGGTAGATGAATGAACGACTATCCACATGCTCAGTTCTCAGAGATATTTGTGTGTGAGAGCCGTCTTTCAAATAGATTGTTGGGAACACGAAGATTCTTTTCAGTTGCAAAATCCAATCCTTACATATATATGGGGAGGTACTAGCTCCAACTCGGTTTTACAGTGAATACTGCAGGAAATACAAACCGGCACTAGGAAACACACTGAGAAACCAGAGAAAAAATTTCTCCTGCAACCCATTCCATTTGTGCTAGATGAACGAACGACTCTCCACATGCTCAGTTCTGAGAGACAATTGTGTGTGAAAGCCGTCCTTCACCTAGCTTGTTGGGAACACAAAGTTTCTTTTCAGTTGCATACTCCACTCCATACATATATATGGGGAGTTACTAGCTCCAACTCATTTTTCCAGTGAAAACTGCAGGAACTTCAACCCGAAACTAGGAAACACACTGAGAAAAGAGAGTAAAAGTTTCTCCTGCAACACGTTCACTTTGTGCTAGATGAACGAACGACTCTCCATATGCTCAGTTCTGAGAGATACGTGTGTGTGAAAGCCGTCCTTCACCTAGCATGGTGGGAATACAAAGATTCTTTTCAGTTGCATACTCCTCACCATACATATATATGGGGAGGTACTAGCTCCAACTCGATTTTACAGTGAATACTGCAGGAACTTCATACCGGAAATAGGAAACACACTGAGAAACCAGATTAAAAGTTTCCTCTGCAAACCGTTCCCTTTGTGCTAGATGAACGAACGACTCTCCACATGCTCAGTTCTCGGAGATAATTGTGTGTGAAAGCCGTCTTTCATATAGCTTGTTGGGAACACAAAGAATCTTTTCAGTTGCAAACTCCAATCCTTACATATATATGGGGAGGTACTAGCTCCAACGCGGTTTTACAGTGAAAATTGAAGGAACTTCAAACCAGCACCAGGAAACTCACTGAGAATCCAGAGTATTAGTTTCTTCCGCAACCCTTTTCCTTTGAGCTCGATGAACGCACGTCTCTCCACATGCTCAGTTCTGAGAGATAAGTGTGTGTGAAGACGTCCTTCATCTAGCTTGTTTGCAACACAAAGATCCTTTTCAGTTGAAATCTCCACTCCATACATATATATGGGGTTGTACTAGCTCCAACTCGGTTTTAACAGTGAAAACTGCAGGAACTTCAAACCGGCACTAGGAAACACAGTGAGGAAATAGAATAAAAGTTCTCCTGCTTCCCTTTCCCATTGATCTAGATGAACGAACGTCTCTCCACATGCTCAGTTTTCAGATATAAATTTGTGTTAATGCCGTCCTTCACCTAGCTGCTTGGAACACACATTTTTCTTTTCAGTTGCATTCTCCACTTCATACATATACTGGGGAGGTACTAGCTTCAACTCGGTTTTACAGTGAAAAATGCAGGAACTTCAAACCGGTACTAGGAAACCACACTGAGAACCAGAGTAAAAGATTCTCCTGCAACCCGTCCCATTGTGCTAGATGAACGAAAGACTCTCCACATGCTCAGTTCTGAGAGTTAATTATGTGTGAAAGCCGTACTTCACCTAGCTTATAGGGAACACAAAGTTTCTTTTCAGTTGCATACTCCAGTCCATACATATATATGGGGAGGTACAAGCGGCAAATCGGTTTTACAGTGAAAACTGCAGGAACTTCAAACCGGCACTAGGAAACACACTGAGAAACCAGAGTAAAAGATTCTCCTGCAACCCGTTCCCATTGTGCTAGATGAACGAATGACTCTCAAGATGCGCAGTTCTGAGAGATAAGTGTGTGTGAAAGCCGTACTTCACCTAGCTTATTGGGAACACAAAGATTCTTTTCAGTTGCAACTCCACTCCTTACATATATATGGGGAGTTACTAGCTCCAACTCGGTTTTACAGTGAAAACTGAATGAACTTCAAACCGGCACTAGGAAACACAGGGGAAAGTAGAATAAAAGTTTCTGCTGCTTCCCGTTCCATTTAAGCCAAATAAACGAACGTCTCTCCACATGCTCAGTTTTCAGAGATAAATTTTTGTTAAAGCCGTCGTTCACCTAGCTTGTTGGGAACACAAAGTTTCTTTTCAGTTGCAATCTCCACTCCATATATAGATATCGGGATGTAGTAGTTCCAAATCACTTTTACAGTGAAAACTGCAGGAACTTCATACCGGAACTAGGAAACACACTGAAAAACCAGAGTAAATGTTTCTCCTGCAGGCCGTTCACTTTGTGCTAGATGAACGAACGACTCTCCAAATGCTCAGATCTGAGAGATAAGTGTGAGTGAAAGCCGTCCTTCACCTAGCTTGTGGGAACACAAATTTCTTTTTCAGTTGCAAATTCCACTCCGAACATATATTGGGGAGGTACTAGCTCCAACTCGGTTTTAAAGTGTAAACTCCAGGAATTTCAAACCGGCATTAGGAAACTTACTGAGAAACCAGGGTAAATGTTTCTCCCGTTACCCGTTCCTTTTGTGCTAGATGAACGAAGACTCTCCATAGGCTCTATTCTGAGAGATAAGTGTGTGTGTAAGCCGTGCTTCACCTAGCTTGTTGGGAACACAAAGTTACTTTTCAGTTGCAAACTCCACTCCAAACATATATATGGGGAGGTACAAGACACAACTCGGTTTTACAGTGAAAACTGCAGGAACTTCAAACTGGCACTAGGAAACTCACTGAGAAACCAGAGTAAAAGTTTCTCCTGCAAACCATACCTTTTGTGCTTGATGAACGAACGACTCTCCACATGCTCAGTTCTGAGAAATAATTGGGTGTGAATGCCGTCCTTCACCTAGCTTGTATGGAAAACAAAGTTACTTTTGAGTGCAAATAGCACTACATATATATAAAAGGGAGGTACCATTTCCAACTCGGTTTTACAGTAAAACTGCAGGAACTTCAAACAGGCACTAGGAAACCCACTGAGAAACCAGAATAATAGATTCTGCCGCAACCCTTTCTCTTTGAGCTACATGAACGCACGTCTCTCCACATGCTCAGTTCTGAGAGATAAGTGTGTGTGAAAGCCGTCAATCCCCTATCTTTTTGGGAACACAAAGTTCTTTTCAGTTGCATTCTCCACTCCATACATATATATGGGAATGTACTAGCTCCAACTCGGTTTTACAGTGAAAACTGCAGGAACTTCAAATCGGCACTAGGAAAAACACTGAGAAACCACAGTAAAAATTTCCTGGAAACCATTCTTTTGTGCTTGATGAACGAACGACTCTCCACATGCTCTGTTCTGAGAGATAAGTGTGTGTGAAAGCCGTCCTTCACCTAGCTTTTTATGAACACATAGTTTCTTTTCAGTTGCAAACTCCACTCCATACATATATATGGGGAAATACAAGCTCCAACTCTGTTTACAGTGAAAACTGCAGGAACTTCAAACCGGCACTAGAAACACACTGAGAAACCAGAGTAAAAATTTATCCTGCAAACCATTCCCTTGTTCTAGATGAACGAACATCTCTCCACATGCTCAGTCTGAGAGATAAGTGTGTGATGAAAGCCGAACTTCACCTAGCTTGTTGGGAACACAAAGTTTCTTTCAGTTGCAAACTCCACTCCATACATTATTGGGGGAGGTACCAGCTCCAACTCGGTATTACAGTGAAAGCAGCAGGAACTTCATACCGGCAGTAGGAAACACACTGATAATCCAGAGTAAAAAATTTCCCCTACAACCCGTTCCCTTTGTGCTACATAAACGAAATTCTCTCCACATGCTCAGTTCTGAGAGATAAGTGTGTGTGAAAGCCGTCCTTCACCTAGCTTGTTGGGAACACAAACTTTCTTTTCAGATGCAACTCCACTACATACATGTATAGGGGGATCGCAGCTCCCATCCGGGTACCGGTACAGCTCCAACTCGGTTTTACATTGAAAACTGCTGGAACTTCAAACCGGGCACTGGAAACACAGTGAGGAAATAGTGTAATACTATCTCCTGCTTTCCGTTCCACTGAGCTAGATGAACGATGGTCTCTCAAATGCTCAGTTCTCAGAGAAAATTTGTATTAAAACCGTGCTTCACTATTCTTCTTCGGAACACAAAGTTCTTTTTCAGTTGCATACTCCACTCCATACATATATATGGGGAAATAGTAGTTCCAACTCGATTTTACAGTGAAAAACTGCAGTAACTTCAAACCGGCACTAGGAAACACACTGAGAAACCAGAGAAAAATATCTCCTGCATACCATTCACTTGTGCTAGATGAAACGAACGTCTCTCCACCATGCTCAGTTCTGAGATATAAGGGTGTGTGAAATCCGTCCTTCAACTAGCTTGTTGGGAACACATAGTTTCTTTTCAGGTTGCATACTTCATTCCATACAAACTATGGGGTGTTACTAGCTCCTACTCGTTTAAAGTGGAAACTGCAGGAACTTCAAACCGAACTAGGAAAACACACTGAGAAACCAGAGTAGTAAAGTTTTTTCTGCAACACGTTCACTTTGTGCTAGATGAACGAGCGAATCTCCACGTGCTCAATTCTGAGAGATAATTGTGTTGAAAGCCGTTATTCACCTAGCTTGTGGGAAAACAAAGTTTCTTTTCAGTTGCAAAACTCCATTCCATACAATATATGG
>NC_045703.1:1649898-1676467 GCF_009834535.1 Camelus ferus
AGAAAAGATATTCAACAGAGCAAGTAGGGGTGTACGGAGGCAGGAGGGAGAATGAGCATTAGCTTTACAATGTATTAGGATTACAAAGATCAGTAATATCCAATCCCAGTCTTTAAGAAGCTTGCAGTTTGGGGGTGTGCGTATGTGACTAGCAGTTAGCACAGAGTGATAAATGCTAGGATAAGAGCATTCAGGTAGGAATTGCCTGTGCTTTTAGTAGTGAGGAAGGCATTACAAAGGAAGAGACCATTTGAGGTGGGCCTTAGAAATACCTAGGAACTTCGCAGCCCCAGAGGGCATTCCATATTGTAATTCTGCAAAGATGAGGAAAGATGAAAGAGCCAGTGCATAGGTAGGATGCCAGGTGCTTTATGGGCGGAAGGAGCAGGCAAAGGGCATGGTAGAAGGTGAAACTCAAACCAAGCCAGGGCCAGCTTAAGATCCGATAGGTTTATCCTTTGGTCCTCACCATGAACATTGTTATTTGTAAATTTCTTTAAAGTATTCACTCCCAGAAAAGCTTTGTTGGCTATTTGCTTTCAAACAGGATTTAGACTTTTTAGCCAGGCATCCCAGCTCTTCAGGATCTGATTGAATCTACGTTTCCAGTCTTCCTTCTCATACTTACTTAAATTGTTTGCTTTGTCAAGTCACTTTGTAAATGAACGCTACATTTCTTTGCTCTTCCCCTTTGCACAAATAATACTTTGTCTTTCCCCTAAATTCCTTCCTACATTCACTTTTGGAAATCACTGCCATTTTATAGAATCCAGCCCCAAATTCAGGTCCTTCTTTCCTTGAGGCCGGTCCTCATCATTCTAGCTAGACTTGCTTGCTTATGAACTCCAAAACTCTCATAGTTACTTGCCTTCTGTTAACATTTTGTTTCCTTTCATCTCCTATTAAATTGTAAACTCTAAGTAGAATTGTTTTGACCAAAATTTGCAATATATAGGTGCATGCTTTTCATAATTTCTACTCAAAAACATTTCTTGAGTATTAAAAAAAATGGGACTATTTCCCCCTGTCTTCTATTGGATAAAAAGCTACAGATATTATCCAAGAGCATATCTAAACTCCTCTTGTTTAAGAAACAGTGTTCAACTTAGGTTCAATTACCTTTTATGTGTTCACTAGGTATTGAGCTATACATGGTAAATACTGCTTTTTTGGGCCCAGAACACGTTGGGGCTTCTGCTCTTTCTTTTTTTTTTTTTCTTTTTTTAGCAGAAAAGCTCATGGCTTCTTTGCTTTTTTATTGCTATAGTTTGTTGATAATTCTAAAGTGTCTGCAGTTTATTGGAGGGGAAGGATCTATATGTCTAATTCTCTTTTAAGTCCAGAGAACTTGACATGGATGTTTAATAAATGTTTTAAGTGGCAATATCATTAGAGAAGTGAGGTGATATTAAATATAAATAGTGGAGATGTTGGAGTGAGAAAGCCCTGGGTGTGAATTCTAGCTCTAGTGCTTACTAGTTTGAATTTTGCCACACTACCTTTCCTCACCTCAGATTTCCCATCTTTAGAAATCAGATAACAATGTTAATTTTATAAGGCTGTGAAGATTCAAGTTAATGTATTTTGTGTCTAGCCTAGTGCCTAAAGGGGGAATAAAGGGTATTCTGACTGTCCTTCTCTTTTTGTTTCTTTTTTTAATTAAAAAAAATGCAGATATGCTACAACTGACATAATACAGAGAAGGATATCTGGTATGAGATATGACAGGACCAAGACTTAGTAGATAAATGAGTCTAACCACAGAATGTGAAACTTAATGGAGAAATATAAATATTAGCATCTTAGTTAAATACAAAGTAAAGAGCATGCTAGATGGATGTCAGTTCCACAAGTATAGGGTGGGGCTAGTCTGTCTTGATATCTGCTTGTGTGAAAATGAGCTAAGGTTTTAATATTGAACAATATTGGTTGCATGCCCAGCATCCAGTTCTTCCTGTCTTCCTTCTGATCAAAAGGATCAATTCTTTTGTTCATGTATCCACCTCCGTCTCCCTATGTCCCTGGGAAAGTTGACTTCACCTCCAACATATGGGGTAGCACATAGCATTCTCCTGGCAACTCTTGTAAATCCAGGAGCAGGGATGAGACTTAAATTGGCTTATTCAGTTTTGAGGGAGCAGTTATTTACATTTTACTCTTAACAGACTTAACAAACTTTTACTTCTGTGATTTTTACCTTCTCTCTGCTTTATTCTAGTTTCTTGGGTAGAAATTCCACCAGTAACAATTCCTTTCAAATATACTGTTTTCCAGTCTGGAGGACATGCCTCTCAGTTATATCAAGTTTTCCACCACATTGGTTTACTCACATATGAAAAGTTAGTGTCATTTCTGACTCATGACTCTTCATTATTCCTCATGTTCAATCAGTAAGTAAGTTGTTGTTTTTATAATCTCAAAATGCCACACAACTTCTGTCATCTGTACTTGAGATCTTAATGATCAGAACAGAGTCCTGATTAGCTGCTTGGGTCCATACCTAAAAGAACGAGGACCTGAAAGTCAGACAAACCAGATAAAGAAGCTTTGGCATTAAAGGCAGGTGTATGGTATGTATGATTTGGTGTTGGGATCTTCCTGTGGTGAACTTCTGTGGGTAGATCACTTTCCAGTGGGAATCTGGTATTACACAATCTCTGTTGGGACTTAGCTCAGTCAGTTCATTCAACAAATAATTATTGGATACCTAATATGAGGTATAGCAATGAGCAAAAGAAAATGAGTGAAAATATGTGCCTCATGCACTAACTCCCATTCCACCATCTTTTTTTAAATCTTAGACCTCCACTATAAAAAATAAGAACATAGACTAACAAAATTCAGTACAAACTATAGCATCTTGAATTTTTAAAAAAATCTCATAGTAATATTTGAAATCAGGAAATCAGTATCAGGAGAACTGGCACATATGCATAAAAAAAAAGCATTTTATTTTGAGGAAAAGGAAAAAATGAGAATAATATTATGAGATGATGACTGTAAGTCCGAATTCTAGAGCATTCTAAAATTTTCTAAATTCATTTAAAAAAATGAGGTACATACAGTAGTAGTGTTATTAAAGAGAAGTAGAGGTTAATGATTCACAGCAGAATTTCTCAATCTCAGTACTTTGGGTCAGGTTGGAGCTTTGGAGCCAGATAATTCTTTGTTGTGAGGGGCCATACTGTGCTTTGTAGAAAATGTAGCAGTATCTCTGACCTCTACCCACTAGATGCCAGGAGCTCACCTCCCCAGTTGTGAAAACTAAAAATATCCCCCAACATTACTGAATGCCCCCTGGAAGACAAAATTGCCCCTATTTGAGACCCTCTGATTTAATGACTTTGGTAAGTGATTTACCAAATATATAATGCTTCATAATTAATACCTATAATCTTTTGTTTTGACAGAAATACAGTCTAAAATGATTTTAGAGGGCCTGAAAATTTGGGATAAGAAACAAGTTCATATTTAAGTAACAATATGGACTAAAAGCTAACTATGAAACATTTTAACATTTTTTTTTCAGAATGTTATATATTGTATTATTTTGATGGTAAATATAGTACATGTTGATTATGGGAAATTTAGACAGAGTATAAATACAGTAAAAAAAATCACCCATTGTCTCGCCATCCAGAGTTAACTCCTGCTTACCTTTTAGTGTATTTTTTATTTACTCTTTTTCTCATGTTTATAATTTAAAAACAAATGCTATGTTTGAATCATTTACTTTTTCATGTTATTTGCCTAAAAGTTGTTTTTTTTTTTTTACAAATAGGGAAAATAACTTTCAATTCCCTTTGTCAAATTACTGCTGATTATAAATTAGAGAAGTTTAGAGCTAATTAAATTATAATAGGAGAAATGGGTTTATAAATTAATTTGGAAAGTTTTGTCATCTGGGAAAATTTGTGGGAAAAACCAACAATTATATTAATATGTCTTTATTTTTCAGATGTTAAATATAGGAAGGATTTGGATGTTGTATTTATTTTATATAAAAATTTAGGAGGTCATCACTAAATCTTTGGCTAGTTTTCAGTTTTAGGCAAGTTAATATTTTTTTCTGCTAGCTGTTGTGGAATTTAATTCTGCCGACAATATTTAGATATGAACTTCCCTTCTAAAATATATCATTTAAAATTCTATAATACAGTTTTCTTAAATTTAATGAAATGCCATGAAATAATTGTTATTAAATTTTATTGGTTTACTCAAGTGTTGATGAATCAGTATATATAACCAAAGCATGATAAGTACCTTGTCGGTATTATTTGCAATTGAGAGAAAGTGAATTTTTATTTCTTTGAGAAAGGAAGAGGTTTGACCACAGAATAGAGTAAAAGCATTCTGGGCAGGGAAAATGATGCAGATATTTATTAAAAGGTAGAAACAGTCCTTTTTTTGAGTGTGAAAATTTTATATGACATAGGGAGTTCCCAAGAGCCCCTCTCAACTTGAAATTCCCAAATCGGTTTCAGAGATACACAAAAAATAAATATTCCTTTTTATGCCCAGAAGATTATATGCTGACCTAATTTTAAGTGGTGAATATACTTCAGGTCTGTCTTGCATTATAGGAATTAAAAGCCTATGTTAAAGGAACAATTTTTATTTGCTGTGAAAGGAAACAGCCTTTATTATACCCTCTTTAAGTGTTCCTTTCTCAGGAGTGATTGATTCATTATCTGTTCATCCACATATTTATTAGCTGTCACCCATGTATCTTCTTTAAACACTGAGATTCCCCCTCTACACTCAAACTGAATTAACCTTTTCATATGATATCTACTTAAATTGTTGGCCATCCTACTCATTTTCTCAGCCACTAGGAACAGACTGTCCCTAATCTAATGTTACTAATTTTATTCCTACCATATATTAAAAGGTATGCCTATTGCTGTCATTTTCTGCTATATATATCATGCTATAAATTTTCTCTTGTCTCCTGGGTACTTGGCCCATTCTTAAGATAATGCTAAACAGAATTGTGGTTGGACACCACCAGAGGTTCCAGAACATCTTATTTTAGCTAGCAAAAATAAAGCATCACAAAGGATGCAGGACATATTCTTCCACATTATAAATTTACCTTAGCCTTTGTTGCCTTTGTGCTATTATTTTCCCATCTTTTCTAAAACACTGCAATTTTAAAATCTTTTACTCATTTTTGCTCCTTTCACCACTTTGTGTGTGTATGAGTGTGTGTGTTTTTCTCTTCTTTCTCAGCTTCCACCCCCACTCCCTCTTCCTGGTGCAGAGAGCTTCTGTAGGAAATTGATAATCCGTGTCTTTCTGCTTCAAAGTCTTTTAACACATGGAGCTGGCTGCTAAGAGAAATTGACCAGGTTCCTGTGATCCTTGTCAGTTTCTCTGATTAATCAATTTTTCTTTACCCGTGAAGCTGCTTTTAACAAAAGAAAACTAGCTTGAAATTTCAATCATTTGCCCATTTCTGCCTAGCTTGTATCTGCTCTTCTTCTATTCCTATAACTTTACCTTTTTATTATAAACTTTTAATTCTTGGCTTTCAGTTACTTCATTTGAACTGGAGAGTGAGGAACCAATTTCATTTAGTTCAAATAACCTCCATGATTACAGCTAATTCTGATACTTGCACATTTAATTTATAAAGCTGCTTCCTATTCAGAAGGGAATGACTGCAAATTAAAATAAACACATCTCTTTCCTAATACTTGTTGACTTTCCTACAAAAACGAAGGCAAAGCAGTTCCAAAGCACTTCAAAGGAAACCATGCTATCTTAGAAACTAATGCAATGAGATCAAGAAAAAACAGGGAGAGTTATTGTCTTGCTATTTTTTTTATAGGGATACTTCTTTAAACATGTCAAGTACTGTTATTCTTAGATACAGAGTTAAAAGAATTTGTCTCTAGATCATGGACAAGTTTGAATAGTCAGTTAGTCTGATAATAATGTTATAAGATCTGAGGATAAAATTTACAAAATGACCAAAATATATTTGGAATATTCCTTAGGCATTATATAAAGGTGTTTGCACATAGTGATACTGAATATAGACAGGATTATTATGGGAAGGAGTTGATTTAGATGTCCTTAGGCTCAGTGGTGAGATTGAATGATGGCCAGTCTCTGAAGCATGTTTTGCAAACAGGTTGTTCTGTGGTATTTTAGTAAGCGTTCCCTGAAAGGGAAAAAAAAAGTCCTATTCAGTAAGTTTGGGAAATTCTTGTTTACACAAAGTTCAGTCTCTTTCTTCATTTAATATATGATTTCTCAAAGCCTTATTGTACTAAAGTATGCTATCAGTCTCCAAGATAAAGATGTAGAATATGGTATTTTCCATACTTATTGAACATTAACACATTGGTACTGCTTTTTTTCGTAAGAATTGTCTCATGGTACATGGCTCCATGGGAACAAACACTGGAAATTCTTGGGTGACGGCCAAGAATTAATCAATATTAATTAACCAATTAATTATTATAAAATTATTATTGTGTAGTGATACGGTTTCAATCAATATTAACATCTTTACCCTTTAGCTCATAATTTACCCTTAAGTTAAAAGAAATTAAAGGCCATTTAAACATCTTCTAAACATTTTTAGTGGTATACTTTTATTTTATAAAACCAGAGACAGTATTCAAGAAATCCAGAAAAGTTGGGAGAAAGGGGCTGATCATTATATACAGCCTAACAGATGAACTAAAATCAGATAAGTATTTAGAAAAATCAACCATGCATCTGGGCATTTAAAGGCGAGCAAAGATAGCTCAAGTTTGGTAAATGGTGGTGATGGTATAGGGAAGCTGAAATTTGTTTGGCCAGGGTGGTTTCTATGTCACGTGGAGTAAAAAGAAAACAGTAAGTGATACACATTCATCCTTCACTAGCTGCTTCTGGGAATGGCCTCTAGCCTGTGACACCTGGCTGCCTTGTTTTTGTTTTTGTTTTTGTTTTACTTTTTTAATTGAGATATAGTTGATGTGAAATATTATATAAATTATAGGTGTTCCACCTAGTGATTCATAATTTTTAAAGATTAGACTCCATTTCTAGCTATTATAAAATATTGGCTATATTCCCTGTGTTGTACAATATATCCTTGGTAAGTTATTTATTTTATACATAACAGTTTGTACCTCTTAATTCCCTACCCCTGTCTTGCCTGGCCCTCATCCCTTCCTGCTCCCCATAGTAACTACTAGTTAGTTTTCTGTATCTGTAAGTCTTTTTCCTTTTTGTTATATTCACTAGTTTGTTTTCTTTTTAGATTCTACATATAAGTGATATCATACAGTATTTCTCGTTCTCTGTCTGACTTACTACATTTAGCATAACACCCTCCAAGTCCATCTGCGTTGCTGCAAAGGGCAAAATTTTACTTTTTTTTTTTTATGGCTAGTTGCCTTTTTTGAGAAGCAGCAGGGTTTGCTTGAAGGCAGCTACCCCAGTTGCTCAACAGGACAATATCAACTGCACTGTCCTGGCAAACTTTGGTATCTTACAGCAGTGATTCCAGATTTTTAAAAAATTTTTTAAATTTCTGATCTCTGGCAGACCAAATACTTTTGTACGAATGCTTTTCTCAGTTTGTATACTTGTCATGGTCCAGTAACGAATAGTTTCCTTACCAGCACGTATCCTCAGACCACACCTGCAAGTTATTAGATTATCTATCGCTAGTTTAACCCTGCTCTCAACTAGAAAAATGTCTCACCACATACAACTGTACAGATGCAAGAGGTATAAATAACCTCACCATATAGGTAATAGTAAAATGTAATAAAATATTAGAAAGTCAGAACTTTTGAATCTTTTTTTAATATAATTAATTTTATCTTTATAATTTAATTTTTCTCAGTGGCTATATTTAACAACTATCTCATGGAATTCCTGCAAATTTAACAGTCAGCTATCTTAAAAAGCTGGTACATGCCAGTTCCAGCATGCTGCTGCATTGCCTGTTACCTGTTTTGCCATGTCAGGACATTTGTAATTATTGTCATTTCATGAGAGGGATGTCATCTCTGAATAAAGGGAAGATCCTCAGAAAGACAACTTGCAAGCGTAAACATTGTTCTTATGTTTTACATTTTTGCAGTGGAGTATTTTAAATGTCTTCTGAGTTCCTACACAGCTAGTGGGACCCACTGTCCTGGAGAGTGTAGTAACATTCAAATGAAGCTAATTTTTATTTAAGTCTAGTGAATATGTACCAGTGATCACCCAGATGCTTTTTTGTTTTGGTAGAGATAGTGAGTTACTGTTGGTTTTAAGAACTTCATAATATGAGTGGGTGACGAGAGGTACTCGAAGATAAGAAAGAATGTGAGAACAAACGCCAGTGACTTAACATTCTGTGTAGGCTTTTATTTGTTTTTAGCCTTCCACATTGCATTGGTAGGTAGATGCTACGTAAGAGATGTTATCACCCTGGGACTATTCTTTTTGAGCTGTAGGATAGTCCTTGAGCACTACTTTGGGCACTACTTCCTGCAGTTTATGACCTATACATTTTTTTTACCCTTCTCTTCCCCCTCTTTTCCTTCCTCCCACTTCGATCCTGAATTAGCTTTCTATTACCACAAACCTTGTGACTTAAAACAATAGTCATTTATTAGCTCATGGTCTGTAGGTCGGAAGTCTGGCACAGTGTGGCTGGGTTCCCTGGTGCTGGGTGCTCAGAATATCACAAGGCTGAAATCAAGGTGTCAGCCAGCTTGTCATCTCTAGTTCAGGGCTCTCTTTCTAGCTCACTCCTGTTGTTGGTACAAATCAGTTCCTTGTGATTATAGAACTGAAGTCTCCATTTTCTCATCAGCCATCAGACAGGTTCCACTCTCAGCTCCTGGAGGCCATATTTACATCCTCACCTCCTCCATCTTCATGTCAGCATTGGTGGGTCACGTTCTTCTCCTGCTTCTGATCTCTCAGACTTCCCCTTCTGTCACCATCCAGAGAAAACTTTCTGCTTTTAAAACACTCATGTGATTATATGAAGCCCAAGACACACCCCCTAATCTCCCTTTTGATTAATTCAGTTGGTTGTTAACTGTGATTGTATGTGATATGTAACATAATCACAAGAGTGACAGCCCATCAACTTCATAAAGGGGGGAGTTATATAAGGGTTGGGGTTAGTTAGGAGTGATAGAATCCTGCCTACCACAAAGACTAAATATATCTCATTTAAACATAATGATGGCTATGTTAAAACTTTCTATATAGTGATAAAACTTTAAAAATTATATCTGAGCCCAATAGCTAGCTATTTCCTTAAGAATAGAAATTAATTTTTAGTATACATAAAAATTTAATCTCTTGAATTAGCAACTTAAAATAATGGGGTGAAGATATTAACATTTAGAGAATAGTGAAAAAATAGTGAAGACAAGATTGTGTTGCATTTAATTTTAAGTTTATGTAGTAATTATTTACTTAAAATACATTAATTAAAGAGACAACTTATTTTGAACATTTTTAAATATTTGTTCAGAAAAATCAGTTTAAAGATATCTGAACATTATCTAAAAATGAAATACCTAATACAAATGTATAAAATATAGAGCCTTATGCCCGAACAGTAGTCCAACTAATATCTTTACTCAAGTAGAGGGAGTTTCACCAAGGTAGAGGGAAAAACGTTGAGATTCAATAGTAAATAAGAATTATCCTTTATTGAAAAACCTGGCTTATAAAGAAATCGTTAAGCAAAGATTTATGGCAAAATTTATTGCATTCTTGATAATAATGCAAATATTGGCATGAAGAAAGATGTACAAAAATCAGCCTGTGATTGAATTATTACGTTATGTCCATATAATGGAAAAACTTTAAACTAGTCATTCATCAAATATTTACTGAACACTTACTATGTGCCAAACATTTTAGTTAACTCTAAAATATTATATTAGCCATCAAAAATAATTTGAAGAATACCTATTGACTGAAAATATGTTCATTACGTAACGTTAAGTGCTATAAAGCTAAATTTATTAAATACAGTCCTAGTTCCATTATTGAAATGTATAGAAAAAATAGAAAATAAATGCATTTTAACAAGATAAATTTTGATTGGTCCTTCCTTTTTATTTTTTTCTTAATCGTGGTTATAAAGAAGTTGAACACCTTTCTTTTTTAGGTTTGTCCAACATTGCACTCTATACAACATTTCTGAGTTCATGTAACAGCTATATTAATGTCTGCTATGATTTTTTGGCATATAAATTACTTTGACAAAATTTTTTAATGTGATAAACTGCTGTATATTAAAACTGTATAATTTATAGCATGGAATACTTCTCTGATGCCACAGTGCTTAATATTATGGTTTTTCTAAATTATTCAGAAAGCAAATCTCGGAATTAAAATATGAAGAAAAGTAAGAGAAATGGCATGGTTTGGTTATTGCAGAGAGAGCAAAAGCCTTCTATTCAGGTCAAAGGAGAAAAGGAGGGAGTGGGAAAGGCAAATCCCATTTAGGAAGTTTCTAATAAGGGTCAGAAACTATATAATGAAAGTTAATTTCATTTCATTTAATCTTGGTATTCATCTCAGATATTATTTCATTTTAAAATGAGAAGATTGAAGCTCAGAAGTTTAAATAGACTTGACTGAAGTCATAGAATCAGTAAGTGCTAGAGCCAGTATTCTCATCTGTGACAACAGAGCCTTTCCTATTATATTTCCAATATATTATATTAATTGTATGTTTTCAGTAGTTATATGGTTTCAGTGGAGATTTTAGATGTGAAAGGACCTAGAATAATACATAAAATGTCTTTTCTTATAACCAAAGCACTTTTCCATCCATCTGAAGTTTTATTTAACGATGAGAGTTAAAAAGCAAAGAATGTTATAAATTAATATAGCCTAATTATTAAAGAAAATCAATTTATTAAGATACCAAAACTAGATATTTTAGAGTATGCATTGCATACCTATTCTTCTAGGTTATGTTTCTATGAAGGAAATATTTAGGGTTCTGCTGTCCAATGTGATAACCACTTACGAAAGATAGCTCTTTACATTTAACTTAATTTATTTATTAAAAATTTTTTTAAATTGAGATATAGTCAGTTCACAATGTTGTGTCAATTTCTGGTGTACAGCACAATTCTTCAGTCATACATGAATATACATATATTCATTTTCATATTCTTTTTCACTGTAAGCTAGTACAAGATATTGAATATATTTCCCTGTGCTATACAGTATAAACTTGTTTATCTGTTTTATATATACCAGTCATATCTGCAAATCTCGAACTCCCAGTTTATCCCTTCCCACCCCCCTCCCCCCAACTGTAATAAAGTTGAAAATTTAGTTTCTCTGTTGCAGCAGCCACATTTCAAGCACTCAGTAGCTATATGTGACCAGTAGCTGTTGTATTGCACAGTACAAATGTGGAACATTTCCATCTTAGCAAGTTCTGTGGGATGGTGCTGACTTGGATTCTTCATTTTTATCTTATAGAAAATAATTTGTTTAGTAGTTGTCAGCTTAATTTTTAATTTTAAGAATTATTTACCTACCTGTCTAATAAAGGTAGTCATACCATAGTTTTCCCACTTATGTTTCTTTGGGATTAGAAGAAAATTAGAAATTAATTAAGTCATTATTTATTTATTTTTTTACTATTTTAAAATTGGTTTCTTATGCTTAGTATTTTAAGGCTTATTATATATAGCTGTAGTTAATCCATACTTATATATGGATATTCATATATTCACAATTGATGTTATGGTATTTTCTTATTGATTACATCATAATTATTCTATTATTATTATTTATTGATTTTTAGATGTTTTTGCTATTATAAACAATACTTACTGAACGTTCTCTTACAGCTCTTCAGGTATACGTATACAAAAGTTTTTCTAGAGTATATATCTAGAAATAGAATTTTTGAGTCATAAGCT
Source organism: Camelus ferus (assembly GCF_009834535.1). Lineage (NCBI taxonomy): Eukaryota > Metazoa > Chordata > Mammalia > Artiodactyla > Camelidae > Camelus > Camelus ferus. Next base: position 1,661,811 of record NC_045703.1, read on the forward strand.
ATGTGTCTTTTCAACTTGATTAAGAAATGCGAACTTGAGGAATTTCCATACTGTTTTCCATAATGGCCACACCAAATTACGTTCCCACCAATAGTGTAGGAGGGTTCTCTTTTCTCCGCACCCTCTCCAGCATTTATCATATGTGAACTTTTTAATGATGGCCATTCTGACTGATGTGAGATGATACCTCATTGTAGTGTTGATTTGCATTTCTCTGATAATTAGCGATATTGAGCATTTTTTCATGTGCCTATTGGCCATTTGTATATCTTCATTGCAGAATTACTTGTTTAGGTCTTCTGCCCATTTTTGGATTGGGTTGTTTGCTTTTTACTATTAAGTTGTATGAGCTGTTTATATATTCTAGCTAAAAATAGATTTACCGTATGATCCAGCAATCCCACTCCTGGGCATATATCCAGAGGGAACCTTCAAACAGATACACACACCTCAATGTTCACAGCAGCACTATTTGCAACAGCCAAGACATGTCCATCAACAGATGACTGGATAAAGAAGCTGTGGTATATTTACACAATGGAATACTACTCAGCCATGAAAAAGAAATTAAATACTGACACTTGCAGCAATATGGATGGACCTGGAGATTGTCATTCTAAGTGATAAGCCAGCCAGAAAGAAAAAAAATACCATATGATATCACTTATATGTGGAATCTAAAAAAAGAGAGAGAGAGGCAAACTCATTTATAAAACAGAAACAGGCTCACAGACATAGAAAACAAACTTATGGTTACTGGGTGGGAGGAAGCGGGTGGGAAGGGATAAATTGGGAGTTTGAGATTTGCAGATACTAACAATTTATATAAAATAGATAAACAAGTTTATACTGTATAGCACAGGGAACTATATTCAATATCTTGTAGTAACTTAAGGTGAAAAAGAATATGAAAATGAAAACATGTATGTTCAAAAAAGCCCTTATTTGGGCTGTATGTAATACACTATTAAATAAATTTATCAAGTTTTTAATTAAAAAAAGAAATGCTGAATTGTTTTCTACTGTGGTTACAACAATTTCAACTCTGAGATAAAGTTGTTTTCCTTTGTTTTGTTTTTAAAGCTTTAAAATAGTTTCTTTCACATTTAAGTGCCTGATTTTGTGTTTATATTAATTAGCATTATTAAGATTATTTTTACTATTGAATGAATAGCCATCGTTTAATTTGTTCATTTCAAGATTTAAAAGGTAGGATCTTAAATCTTGTTTATTTTTTGTGAGCATCAATATAAGTAGCAATTCTGAAAGCAATAAACTGATCATCTGGTAAAGTTTCTTTTTCTTTTAGCATTTTGCAAAGAAGTTATTCATTTCTAAAGATGTCATTAAAGTACACCAGTGCATGATAGAACATCCTTTAATTTAACCTTACTCTTAAGATTGATACAAAAAAAAGAATCTGTCTTCTGCTATGAATTAGCAAGTCAGTTATTTAACTTACTAGTTCTGTTTTGTGCCAGGCATTGTGTTAAATATTCAGGATACAAAGATGAATTTTGTCATGTCCTGGGCTTTGTCTTCAGGAAGCTTGCAATTCAGAATAGGAGAAAAAGCTACCAATACAGAAGTGATGCAAATGCTGTTGGGAATTACATTGGAATTCAAAAGGGGAATATATGCTTGATTTGCCAGAGTGTTAAAATATTTTATGTGAGGTGATTATTAAGCTGAGTCTTGTAAGAGGAGAGTATCTGTCAGTCAGACATCTAAGGCAGTGATTCTCAGCAGCGGGTGCTTATACCCAAAGCCTTGCATTTTTAGGACACTTAAAATAGTTGAGTGTCGCCGTAGGGTGAGGGTCAGTGTGAGAGAGTCAACTGAAGATGTGGGAGAGGTGGAAGGTTTGGCCTTTCACTTAATGACACTAGGGAATCATTGAAGAATTTTAAGCAGAGAACTAATTTGAACAGGTTTTCAGGCTAGATGGTTTCTGTGCAGTATTATATTGAGGATGGATTTGAGGGAGGTAAGAGAACTCTAGGGAAGGTAGTTTAAGGGGGAGGGTGGTGAGGACCTTAACTAAGGTAGTTAACACTGGATAAAAACAGGAAAAAATAGATGTTAAGGAAAACATCAAAAATACATCAAAAATATTTCATAAACTGTTGGTTTTGAAGGAAGTATATGAATTACTACTAGATTTTTGACTTGGGTGATTGAGTGAACAGGAGAGACACAGGTTTGGGGCCACATGCTGAGTTATGTGGAGCGTTTTAAATGATCTACTTAGAATATAGTTCAGGTAGACTCCTAAATCGGGTTATGGTGTGATGAAATGAGTGTCTGTGGATGATACAACTGCTTTTAAAATTATTAAATATCTAAACATAATTTTAATGAACATTTTACCTTACCTATACCTTATACTAACTATTTTTCTTAAAAATTCTTGTCCATATCCTTTCTTACATTATTGTAATTTAATATTCTGATAACAAAAAGGTTTTCTCAGTGTGCCATTATACACGTTATTCAGTATTTTTGCCTAGTTTGAATAAGTTCATTCTGGTAGTTGTATGTGAGGCTATCAGTTTTCTCAGAAGGGGAAAGACAGTAGAAGCAGTGAAATAAAGGAAATGGCAAACATTTTGGAGGAAGAATTAACAAGCCCCTATTACTGATCAATGGAGTAAAGGAAGAGAAAAATAAAAATTCTGGACCCTTGACAGTGACAAAATTGAACTATGCCTATGTACATAGTTTCTTTGTTGGATGATAGAGGAGCAACAAAAGTATGTAACACCCACCAACACTATTTTTATATGATACCATGAAAGTTGAAAGGTATTCCTGACTATTAGAATGATAATGTGTTTTTAGGTTGAAAGTTTTGACATTTGGTGACAATGGTAGAAACAGAAATGGCAGTAGAACTTGCTAGTGGTAAGAAGTTCATACTTATACTGAACTCAGAATTTAAAATCTGCATATGACTGGGTTCACCTCCCATACAAATTAGCCTGAGAGCATTAGTGACACTTCTGGGGTTAGCTGCCTGGCATCCCCATTAGTGTTGGTGGTAGTCATCGGAAGCAGCACTAACCTTTCATCCTTAATTTATTCCCTGGTGCCTTTTTGATAGGATGTCTTTTCTAGATGCCTTTGAAAAAAACCTCTTATTTCTACACAGTAATAACCTGAGGGGAGAATGATTCCATTATTGGATAAGTCTGATTGTTCAAAGATTGTATTAAACATTTTTACACTGTAAAACGTAACTACTTGTTATCTAATTTGTTTTCATCATATATAGAATAGTTTTAGATACAATGTGTAATACAAATCAAACCATATTATAAGAGAATATTAAAGTTAACATGCCTAATTCTTGGCCCACTTAAGAAATGTTTCATGCTGTAAAACTTCATAAAGAAAAAATTTAGAAATGGTTGAAGTTCACTGCAGTAGAATTTGACCTGTCATATAATTCAAGTCCTGGGTCTACATTTGATTCATAAAGCTAAAGTTCAAAAAAGGATGTAAAATTAATTAATATTTTATTTTATTTATATTTTTTCACTGTTACACTTTAACAAGAAATGTATTTAACAATGAATGTACCCTAAAATAATTTAGGAGTAGATGATTTACTTCATCTAATTTTATTCTTGGTATAGTAGTTTAATTTATTGTTAAAATATAGACAGTAATGATCAAGTAAGTATTTGTGATTTAAAACTTTTTGACCTTTACCATTTATACTTAACTGCTTTTTTCTCTCCAGATGTGCCAGCTGTGTCATGTTACAACTGCATGTATGAAAAATTCATTTCTTCTTGCTCGTTCATTTCCTCTTAGGGTCTAATATCATTAATCATTCACTGACATTGACACTTAAGTCAATTTTATATTTAGATGATCTATTGTTTATAAAAGTAACAATGGCTGTTTAATGAGTGAAATCTTTTATTTCAAATAAATTTTAATTTCATAAAGCACAGTTCAGTTACACATTGGAGTCTTTTAGGTTTAAGTAAAGTGAGTAAATTATGTATAAAATTAATATGTATGTATCTGAAGGGTAGGGTAATCCAGATTTATTTTATGTTGTGCTTGACCATGGGTCTTTTTCATATTAACTCTATTTTTATTTTTTAATTAGATTTAAATACCTTATAGAAACTTGTTAGGAAATTAAAAGGCAAATTAGAAAGTAAGAAAATACAATGCAGAGGTGCAAGGGTTAATATGTTTGCAGTATAAAGAAGCCTTGTGACTTAGAAAAGCAAGCAGCCTTGTAGAAAATGGGCAAAGGACAGAAATATAGAAATCATAAACCTATAATAGAAAGGAAAGAAATGTAAGTTTAAAACAGCATTTAATAGATTAAGTTTAGTTATTATTCTTTTAATGATCATACTGGTGTTAGTAAAGTTGCAGAGAAATGGTCAGTCTCATATACCTCTGGCAAGATGTATACCAATACAAGTTTCCAGAGTATTATTTGGAAGTACATGTCAAAATCCTGTAAATAAGAATAGATGTACACAAAGGTTTTTATCATGGTATTTTTCATAATAAATAATTGGAAGCAACTAAATGTTTATTCATTAGATGATTAGTTACATTGTGAACATTCGTGTAATGTAATACTGTGTAACCAATTTTTTAAATGATGTTTTAAAACTTAGATTGTTAAACTGTATCAGAAGTGCCCTTGATTCCTTGGAGGAAGTTGGAGGACCCTGGGAGAGGGGGAAGCTGAGCCCAACTTCATTCTGCTTCAACCAGAGGAGCTTTGTCTCTATTTGTTTTTGTTTTGTTTTTATTAAAGTATAATTGATTTACAATATTGTATTTGTTTCAGGTGTACGACATAGTGATTTGATATTTTTATACACTATAAAATCATCACCATAATAAGTCTAGTAACTATCTGTTCCCAAAGTTATTACAGTATTGTTAACTGTTTTCCCTGTATTGTACATTATATCCCATGGCTTATTTATTTTATAACTGAAAGTTTATACCTCTTAATCTTCTCATTTATTTCACTCATCCCCCTACCTCACTCCCTTCTGACAACCATCAGTTTGTTCTCTGTATTTATGAGTCTGTTGCTATTTTGTTATCTTTGTTTTATTTTTAGGTTCTACATATAAGTGTGATGATACTGTATTTGTCTTTCAGTGTCTGACTTACTTCATCAAGCATAAGGATTCTAGGTCTACTTATGTTGTCACAAATGGCAAGATTTCATTCTTTTTATGGCTGAGTAATATTCCACGTGTGTGTGTGTGTGTGTGTGTGTGTGTGTGTGTACACCACATTTTCTTTATCCACTTATCTGTTTTTTTTTAACTTTTTTTTGATTTATAATCATTTTACAATGTTGTGTCAAATTCCAGTGTTCAGCACAATTTTTCAGTTATTCATGGACATATACACACTCATTGTCACATTTTTTTCTCTGTGAGTTATCATAACATTTTGTGTATATTTCCCTGTGCTATACAGTGTAGTGTATTCTACAGTTTTGAAATCCCAGTCTATCCCTTCCCACTCATCTGTTGATGGACACTTAGGTTGCTTCCATATCTTGGCAATTGTAAATAATGCTGCAGTGAATATAGGGGTGCATATATCTTTACAAATTAGTGTTTTTATTTTCTTAGGAAAAATACCTAAAGTGAAATCTCTGGTCATATGATTGTCTTTTTGTTTTTTATACTGAAGTTCAAATAAGAGTCTGCCTGGAAAAAGGGTGCACTTGCACCTTTAAATGGTTCAGTGCAATGGAAAGTTCCTCATTACTTTGCTAAATGAAAAATAGTAGAGTATAAAACATTGGGTATCATAAGATCTCAATGTTTTAAAAAAGATCTCTATCTGTCAATGCATATGAAAAATGGAAGTTTAATGTTAATAGTGGTAACAGGTGATTTAAAAAATGGTAATGGTAGTATGATGGGATTTCAGGTAATTTTTACCCTCTGTTTTTCTTATCTGTGAATTTTATATTTATAATTTTATAAAATTAGCAGGAACTATTTGTGATAAGAAAAAAAAACAAGTGATTACTTATAAATACCTTAAAATGTTACCAAATTTACGTACAAAATCCCCTTTTATTTTAAAATTTTTCTTTGTTTGTTTTGGGGGGGGAGGTAATTAGGTTATTTATTTACTTACTTATTTTAATGGAGATACTGGGGATTGAACCCAGACCTTGTGTGTGCTAAACATGTGCCATACCACTGAGCTATACCCTCCCCGCCCAAATCCCATTTTAATGCAGACGTGGTCAGAACTAGTTTTGGCCTTATTGACTAACTGTTGAAGAGACCTTTGTTTATATAATAGAAGGTATGTTGTAACTGAGTTTCTATTGCACTCATATTTTTAATTTAACTGGTAAAATCACTTAAGTTTAAAATAATATGTAAAGAAAAAAGCAGAACTTGGGATTTAAAATATTAATATTTTATTAATTTATATTAAATATTAAATTTAAAAAGAATAGAAAAGGCTTCTTTACCCTAGAATAATAACAGCTAACTCTAGGATTTACTACATGCCAGGTACTGTTCTAAGCAGTTGAGATACGTTAACTCATCTAATTCTTAGCACAACGCAACTTAGGTACCGTTATTTTCTACAGAGCTTAAGTGATGTGACCAAGGCCGTATTCAGACTACCTGGGTATATCTCCTCTTGTTTTCAAAGAATTCCATTTCCTTAAACCCCAGTTCATATTACGAATTGCCTTAAATTTCAGAAATAGTTCACAGATGGTTGACATGAAAACATAAATAGGTTGACATCTTTGTGTATATTTTACTGTATTTTCAGTGTTTTGTCTCATCTTGTTAGAAGCCTTTGACCTGCTCCTGCCATTGCTTCACTCATTGCCACCATCTTATGCAGAAAGGAAACAAGAGGATCTTCTAAGTCAATCAGATGCCCATTGCTACGAAAACATTCTAGAAGCCTGTCTGTGGTAGCCTTGGCCCTGAGTTACTATGTTTGTTTTAAAGTAAGCTGAACACCACACTTATATGGATATGCACAGTGTCTACATGCTGTGCTCTGAAACACATATAAATCATTTGCCCTTGGAACATACACAAATCACAGTTTTTTTGTGCTTGAAGATGGCATTTCTTTTGGTATTATTTCCTGGTCCAGACTTCCCACTGTCAGCAAGATTTATGCTTGACTTATTTATGGTAGTAACTGATTGTACTGAGCCATCCACATACTCTCTTATCTCTGATCCTGTGAGCCTTAACAGAGCTAGGTAAAAAAGCTGGGAGAGGTCCGAGTGCATTTAGAGACCAGTAATTTCTGTGAATATGCCTTTTTTTCAACAGGAGATAGTTCATTTCCAAAATGCTGTTTAGGCTTTATGAGTTTCAGGGGAAAAAAAAATTATCAAGATTCCAAGGGAAAAAGGGACATGTGTTAAGAGAACGGAAGAATTGTTAGCAAGGGCAATGAAATATTCAGAGTGAATGGATAAAGAAGACAAGAGAATGTATATATAGGGTAAACATGCTAGTGAAAATATCATACAAATTGAAACAGTATTACTGGAAGATGATAAGCTAATAAAAGAAATATTATGATAGACCTATGAATAAAATGAGCCCTTTTCCAAGATTTTCTTGATATTAAAAAAAATATCCAGGAGGGTTGAGGGGTATGTATAGCTCAGTGGCAGAATCCACGCTTGACTTGCATGAGGCCCTGGGTTCAATCCCCAGTTCCTCTGTTGGGGTTAAAAAAAGAGAGAGAGAGACTTAAAAAAAAAAAATCCATATGCCTAGCTGAAAGTTAGTGTTTTTTAGCAAGTATTTAAACATTAGAGAAAGGGGAGGAGGGATAAAATACATAGCATAGTCAGAAATTAATGAAGCCCTTGCTTAAAATTACATCGTTTTCTTTTCTGTCTGATTCTTGGGACAATTTGTAATAATACAGAAATTGTGATGTGGCGTAGCGGGAACATTGCCTTACATGTATCCAGTGATTTATCCAGTGAAAGAATTAGAGCAGAGTTGTGGAACTTGTTTCATGCCTGGAAAGATCCCCTGGGGCTTTGTGACCCTTCTGTGATCACTGGAGCAGGCTGGCCGCTTGAAGAGATCCTCTGGTTTTTTAAGGGATGAGGGTTTGTTCATTTTTTTGCACAACCTTGCATCAGCCGTTAAGATTTTCTCCAATGACACATAATATCCTGCTCTCTGATACATAGGTGGGAAAATGAAGGTGGTCAGGTGGTCATGCAGTTAATTAAAAAATTTCAGAATAACATATCTCATGGTCATTACCTATGTTAATTCTTTTACATTAATAGTACTGAATAGTATAGAGATGTGATCTATTTTCAAGCCTCCTTTGCAAAGTACCTCTCAGATCTCTATGATGTAACTCTAAAACCACACCATCCAAGACGGTAGTCACTAGCCTGAATGGCTATTTAAATGTAAGTTAATAAAAATTGTGAAATATTCGGTACCCTAGGTATACTAACCGTATTTCAAGTGCTCAGTAGCCACATGTGGCTGGTTAGCAGCTACCATCTTGGACAGCTCAAATGCAGAGCATTTCTATCATTGGCATAAAACTATGGGTCAGCACTCCTCTGGAGGATATAGCTTTTGAAGCAGTCATTGATTTTCCCTTATCCATAGCTTTTAAAGTGTAGGTTTATTGAAGAGAAATCATTGTGTTTTTTTCAGGTTGGACAGATGTTGTGACTTTGACAGGATATTATAATGACAGTTGATTGTCGGGTTAGCTAACTTCACTGTGAGGGAGTTTTTCATTCAAGTTAATCAGTAATAGAGATATACTGTGTTAATGCTGTAAAATACTATAAAGTTGGGCTTGTGGGAAACAGCATCATGTAGGTAGCGAAAAAGAACACTAACTCCGAAGACGGGAACGTGATCTTGTCCCAGCTTTGCCGCTAACTAGTTATAAGACTTCAGGCTTTTAATTTTTCCAAAGTTAACTTGAGATTTAATTTCTTTATCTCTAAATTGTAGCTTTAAATAAAATATTTTTAAAAGTCTCTTCTGTTACAACATTTCATTCTGGGCACTTTGTTCCCTCAGATACAACTGTTATAAAAGACCTGTGGTTCTGAATGGAAGAGGTTATACAGAGAGAATGAGAAAGTGCCAGTGAGGCTGCCAGGGAGCCCTGCCCTTACTCAGAGTCATTCTAAGATAACCAGTTAGCTGTAGAAACCGCTAAACCACTGCCCAGGAATAGAAGGACTCTGTTGGTCTTAAATTGTAGCAGCTTATCCTAAAGTGTTGCTTTCATTGTGTTCACTCCTTCTGCCTAAAACCTTCATTAGCTTTGGACTTTTGCAGGTGTGGATTTAAATAGCATTTCCCCTGATCACTAGCTGTGGGACCTTGAGCAAATTGCATAACCTGCTTGTCTCCATTTCCTGTGGGATGGGTGAAATGAATTGATATCAAAATCTCTTGGAGTTTGCAGTCAGTTCGGAGGGAGAGACACATAGATGGGAAAGTCTGTCATAGACATGTTCCAGGTGTTACAAAAACAGAAAGGTCTCTACCTGAGACCTGACCAAGGTAGACAAGAAGAGTGTAGTGGAAGGATATACCAGCAGAGTGAGCGGCGTGCACACAGACACTGGGATGTTGAATAAATAGGTAAAGGATTGAGAAGGAATAGAAAGAGTATGGTAATCGTTAAGCCTGGAAGATGAGCAGAGGCCAGAAAATAAAGGACTAACAGGTTTAAATTTCATGCTGAACAGTGCAGGGATACACTGCAAAGTTGTAAGTCTGTATATATGAGCAGAGTAGCGTGAAGGTATGGAGAGAGATGGAGCAAACCTGTGCCTTGGGATGTTCACTCCAGAAGCAGCAGGGAGAATGGGTTAAAAGCAAAGAGAAGCTATTATTCCAGTTAAAATGAGATATGATGAAGACTTGCATTAGGAAAATTGTGAGGAAGGGGGTAAAGGTGGGTGACGTAAAATCAGTATGAATTGAACTTGGCGACCCGTTGATGTGGGGGTGAGGGGAGATGGAGTTTTCTGTCTAAAGCAACTAGATGGATGATGGTCACTTTTCATTGGGTAAGGAAACCATTGCCTTGACTGGTGACGTAATATAGTGTGTATCTAAGAGGCTATACCTTGGAGCTAGACTGTCTGGTCTAAAACCCTAGCTTTGCCATTTATTAACTTTGTGGTCCTGGGCTTGTTACTTTAGTGTCTTTGTGCCTTCGTTTCCTTCATTAGATTCGTTTACACATGCGTTAATGTGTGGTAAAATGCTTAGAATAGTTCCTGGCAAGTAAGCACTATGTGTGTTTGCTGTTATTATTAGTGGAGTATATGAGTTAGTTACGTTTTAGGCATAAAAAGGGAGAGTCATGTGGAAATACATAGTAAGGCAGTTGGGTATTTGAAGCTGAAGCTCAGTCAAGTAGTCTGTGCTAGGGATACTGAAATGGAAGTTATTATCTAAGTAGCAGTTGAGATTAAGGGAATACAGAAAGTATCCCACGGAAACCAGATACAGTGGTTAGAAGGCCAAGATGGAATTCTAGGAACAATGATAACTTAGAAGTCAAGGAAGATGGGCTTCTGGATGTTACTAAGGGAGAGTGACCAGAGGCATAAGGAAGAAAATTAGGCCTTATGGTCTTGGATACCAAGGGCAGTGAGGGAGTGATTCATGCCAAATGCTATAAAGCTGACAAATATGATAAAACTGAAGATTGAAAAGTCCACTGGATTTGCAGTGAGAGCATTTCTGTAGAGTTTGGGGCAGAGGTCACTTTAACCAAGGACTGGAGAATGAGGAGGAGGCATTGGACTTGGGAGTTAAGATCTTTCTTTCTCCCCCACTTTATCATTGATTTTTAAGAAATTTAACTTTATCAAAATAATAGTTAAAAAACCAAGTAGTTAAAAAAGATCAAATAGTTCTATAAGGCTTGGAAGGAAAAAAGGAAAAGCACTTTCTTTTTTTACGGAGGAAATAGAAATAAAATTGTCTAGCTGTTTCTTCTGGAATTTACTGCCATGTTTCATATTGCTATTCTTTTTCTCTCCAGATACTATCTGTAGACTTCCTATTGCAGAAGATGAACTTTTAGCTTTTTTACCTCCTGCGTTCTTCTAAAAAAGAAAAAGAATTTGGTACAATTTTTGACTAAAGAAATATTTAGTATTAATTTATTATAGTACATTAAAGTTACTCACAGAGGATCATAGTATATTGTGAATTTTCTTCTCTTTTTAAACACTTTTTAGAGTTAATAATTGCTTTTTTTGCTTAATTTTCTGTATATACATCATTACCATGTCTACAAAATCTTCAACAGAACTGGAAACCTACCCTATAGCTTCATACATCTCAAGTCATCTGCCAGTATCATTTTTTTTCCTTGGAGCATCTGCTCTTGGATTTACCTTCAATCTAAAAACTCTGTTGCTCTGTTCAGGCCTGCTGGATAGCTGTTGTCCCCATGTTTTTGCTGGTGGATTTTTTTTTTTTTAACTCTCATCTTGGAATTCTTTGCCTCTTTACTATTTCTGGATCTCATGTCTTCATCTTTCTTAGTTTTATCCCATGACTGGATAGAACCAAATATTTAAACTGCTTCCTAAGAAAGAGTACTAAGGAGGTGGAGTTTTCAAGACTCCATGTGTCTGATAGTTTGGCTAGGTATAGAATTCATATGGAACTACTTTTCCCTCATATTTGCAAATATTCTATTTATCGTCTAGTCTGTGTTGCTGCTGAAAATCAGATGCCATTCTGATTCTTATTCCTTTTTTATAATACTCCACCTTCTTTTTCTTTCTCCCTAGAAACTTTTAGGTCCCTTGCTTCCTGCCACTCTAGGTTGTTCTGAGATTTCACAGTGATATGCTGGGGTTTTTTAATTCATCTTTTTCATGACTTGATCCTTTCAATATGAAAACTCATTTTTGTTCTTGGAACTATTCTCAAAGTCCTCAGCTTTCTTAGTTCTTTTTTTCTGTAACTCCCATGGGTGGATGCAGATTTTAAGCTTTTCACTCTTATTGTTCATCATTTTTATCTTTGTTCCCTTTTGGGGTATTTAATCAATTTTCTAATACTTCTGTTGAACTTTTAGTGTCTCTAATGATATATTCAATTTTATAAGAGCTCTTTCTTGTTTTCAGGAAAATCCTGACTTGTTTTATGATGTTGTATGATCTTTTATCTACCTGAGGATGTTAACTGCAGTGTTTTTTTGGCTTTCTTCTCCCTGCTTGTCCTAATTCCTCCAGACTCTTTTTATGCTTGCTTGTGTTGCCTCCTTTCTCCCTTGTTGAAGCGTCTGGTGATTCTTGATTGTCCATTTGTAAGAGTGACCAAGATGTTCTGTTATGGGACAGTTTTACTAAATGCTTTGATACCACATCACATGGATTGCCATCCAGTATAATTTTCCGTGTCTCCCACTTACCAACCTGTAACATAATTCATGAGGACACATTTTGGGTTTGGGGTATGATCACAACTCACTTAAAAAAATTTTTTTGTATATATATTTTTTAATTGGAGTATAGTCAGTTTACAATGTTGCATGAATTTCTGGTATACAGCATAGTGTTTTAGTCATCCATACACGTACATATATTCCTTTTCATATTCTTTTTCATTATAGATTACTACAGGTATTGAATATAGTTCCCTGTGCTATACAATATGAACTTACTGTTTATCTACAATTGGGACGTTTTAAATGACTAGATCTCTCAGCTAACCTAAACAGTCTTTATTGGTTGAAATAATATGTGTATTTTTAAATATATCTTTTTAAAAATTGTAAGTTATTCTATGTCGTCACTTTAAAAATACCTCAAATATGTTAGTACCCCTTCAGTCAGTTTAAAATTTCACTCACATTTATTTTATTTGGGGCTTTATGTTCAAACTGTGGCTTTAATTTTATTACTGATGTTATCTTTGTAAGCCCAGTAACATTGTAATGATGCATCGCTAAATCAGTAGGTTTTAACTGCTTGGTTTCATTATTTGAAATCCATGTGTGTTTGGACAAGTTTTATTTTCAAAAAGAAGTAACCCAACATCAAATAATGTTATAATTTGCTTGCCTTTTTTTTTTTTACTTTTTTTATTGAGTAATAGTCGTTTTAGAATGTTGTATCAAATTCCAGTGTAGAGCACAATTTTTCAGTTACACATGAACATACATATATTCACTGTCACTTTTTTTTCGCTGTGAGCTAATTTGCTTGGCTTTGAATGATAATTTTATGGGAAAGTTTTGGGTGCTGTTCACATAGTGGAAACACTGAACAGTTTGTTGTTGTTAGGATAATGGAAACTGCTTTGCCTAGTGTCTAAAGACTAGACACATTCTTTTTAAATATCCTGCTTTTAGACAAGAAATAGATCATTCTTTTAGCTTTAAAAGTCGTTTATTTTCTTATCACACACATGTTGATATTCAGCTAAGAAGAACTCTTAAGGTGGGTATAACAAAGCGTGTTATGTGTTCACTTGTTAAAAAATAGCTGACAATCTCACTGTATGTCCAGGTCTTGACACAATTGTGTGTATCACGTGTATTCTAGCAGTAAGTGCACTTGCTTGATTTTTCTGTTCTATCATGAGCAAGCCAGAAACTTTAATAAAAGAGCAATACAGAGCTGTACTTTTTAAATCAAGAGCACAAGCTTTTTAACATATGCACTGAAAGATAACAGCAGACACTTCTGAAATCTTCACACTCCCCCGCACCCCAAAAATATGTAAACCCAGTGGTACCAAGTAAAATGTTAGGCATTCCACTGATTTAATTTTGAGTATATAATATGATTGTTATATGTTATAGAACTTAAGATACTTAAAATATATTAAAAAACAGAAATTCACATCAATTATCAGAAAATCACTGAAGCATTTCTCGAAACTCCAGAGTTTTTTACGTAGCAAGCTTGAAAAAAAAATCACTCTTAAAAATCACTCTTTCAAAGAGCCTCAGATGGGGGTGAGTAGAGGTAGTTGTGGAAAGCTGAGTTGATTTTTTCTGCATTGGATAAAGCCAAAAAGATAAGTGTGGAGTTTTTGTTAATATCTGTGCAGCTTGAGAAGTTCCTAATTCTTTCCTCAGTTCTAAGGGGAAAGTGGGAGGCACCTCTCATTGATTCATCTAACGCATTGGTGATGAAGTTGAGAGCCGAATTACTGATTTTTCCAGGAACACCTTTTTTTAAATTGAATTGTAGTTGATTCACAGTGTTGTGTTAGTTTCTGGTATAAAGCATAGTGACTTAGTTTATATATTCTTTTCATATTTTTTTTGTCATGGTTATTACAGGATATTGAATATAGTTCCCTGTGCCATACAGTAGGATCTTGTTGTTTATCTGTTGTGTTATAGTAGTTCATATCGGCTAATCCCAAACTCCTAATTCATCCCCCCAATCTTTCTCCCCTTGGTAAACTGTAAGTTTGTTTTCTATGTCTGTGAGTCTGTTTCTGTTTGTGGAATAAGTTCATTTGTGTCATTTTTTTAGATTCCACATATAAGTGATATCATGATATTATCTTTCTTTGGCTGACTTACTTCACTTAGTATGATGATCTATAGGTCCATCCATGGTTGTTGCACATGGCAATATTTCATTCTTTTTA